>NC_090387.1:23336424-23636443 GCF_036365525.1 Heterodontus francisci | reverse complement strand
TGTGATCACGTGGGTTTCCGTTGGGTGCTCCAGTTTCCTCCCACAGCCTTGCAGGTTGATAGGTAAATTGGCCATTGTAAATTGCCCCGAGTGTAGGTGGTAGGGGAAGGTGGGAGGGAATGTAGGATTAGTATAACTGGGTGGTTGATGGTTAGCACTGACTCAGTGGGCCAAAGGGCCTGTTTCAGTGCTATATCAATCTATGTTTCAATCAAGTTGCCTCTTACTCTTCTAAATTCCAGCAGATACAAGCCTAGCCTGTCCAATCTTTCCCCTAAGACAGCCTATCCATTCCAGGTATTAGTCTAGTAAACCTTCCCTGTACTGCCTCCAATGCATTTACATTCTTCCTTAAATAAGGAGACCAGTACTGTACACAGAAATCCAGACGTGGTCTCACCAATGCCCTGTATAGGTGAAGCATAACCTCCCTACTTCTGGATTCAATTCCCCTCATGATAAACAATAACATTCTGTTAGCTTTCTTACATGCTGTACCTGCATAACCTTTTGCAATTCATGCACTAGAACACCCAGATCCCTCTGCACCTCAGAGCTCTGCAATCTCTCACCATTTTGATAATATGCTTCCTTTTTATTCTTCCTGCCAAAGTGGACAGTTTCACATTTTCCGACATTATATTCCATTTGCCAGGTCTTTGCCCACTCACTTAACCTATCTATTTTCCTTTGTAGCCCCCTTATGTCCTCTTCACAAGTTACTTTCCTACCTATTTTTGTGTCATCAGCAAATTTAGCAACCATACCTTCAATTCCTTCATAAAAGTCATTTATATACATTGTAAAAAGTTGAGGCCCCAGCACAGATCCCTGTGGCACACCACTCGTTACATCTTGCCAACCAGAAAACCACTTATGCCTACTCTCTGTTTCCTGTTCACTAGCCAATCTTCTGTCCATGCCAATATGTTACCCCCTATACTATGAGCTTTTATTTTCTGCAATAACCTTATCAAATGACTTCTAGAAATCTAAGTACAATACATCCACCAGTTCCCCTTTATCCATAGCACGTGTAACTCCCTCAAAGAACTTCAATAAATTGGTTAAACATGATTTCCCTTTCACAAAACCATGTTGACTCTGCCTGATTACCTTGAATTTTTCTAAATGCCCTGCTATACCATCTTTAATAATAGCTTCTAACATTTTCCCTAAGACAGATGTTAAGCTAACTGGCTTGTAGTTTCCTGCTTTCTGTCTCCCTTCCTTTTTGAATAAAGGAGTTACATTCACTATTTCCCAATCTAATGGAATCTTCCCCGAATCTAGGGAATGTTGGGAAATCAAAACTAACGCATCAACTATCCCACTAGCCATTTCTTTTAACACCCTAAGATGAGGTCCATCAGGACCTGGGGACTTGCCAGCCCGCAGCTCCAACAATTTGTTCAGTTCCATTTTCCTGGTGATTGTAATTTTCTTGAGTTCCTCGCTCCCTTCCATTTCCTGACTTACAGCTAATACTGGGATGTTACTTGTATCCTCAATAGTGAAGACTGATGCTAAATATCTGTTCAATTCATCTGCCATCTCCTTATTTTCCATTACTAATTCTCCAGACTCACTTTCTATAGGATCAACGGTCACTTTGTTAATGCTTTTCTTTTTTAAATATCTATAGAAACTCTTACTATCTGTCTTTACATTTCTCGCTAGCTTTCTCTTGTACTCTAATTTACCTTCCTTATCAATCTTTTAGTCATGCTTTTCTTTTTTTTATATTCTGTCCAATTTTATTTTTTATTTAGAGATACAGCACTGAAACAGGCCCTTCGGCCCACCGAGTCTGTGCCGACCAACAACCACCCATTTATACTAACCCTACAGTAATCCCATATTCCCTATCACCTGCCTACACTAGGGGCAATTTACAACGGCCAATTTACCTATCACCTGTAAGTCTTTTGGATGTGGGAGGAAACCGGAGCACCCGGCGAAAACACACGCAGACACAGGGAGAACTTGCAAACTCCGCACAGGCAGTATCCAGAATCGAACCCGGGTCCCTGGAGCTGTGAGGCTGCGGTGCTAAACACTGCGCCACTGTGCCGCCCAATCTTCTGACCTGCCTCCCATCTTTGCGCAGTTATAGGCTTTTTCTTCAAGTTTGATATTATCTTTAACTATTTTAATTAACCACAGATGTCGGGTCCCACTGTTGGAATTTCTCTTGTTGAAATGTATCTATTCTGTATATTCTGAAATATCTCCTTAAATGTCTGCCACTACATCTCTATTGACTTATCCCTTAACCTGATTTTCCAGTTCACTTGAGCTAGCTCTGATTTCATGCCCTCATAATTGCCTTTATTTAAGTTTAAAATACCAGTCTTGGACCCACTCTTCTCTCCCTCAAACTGAATGTAAAATTCAATCATATTATGATCACTGCTACCGCGGGGCGCCTTTAACTATGAAGTCATTAATTAAACAAAGTGATGCTTGACAAAGCAGCCAGCCACTGGTGTCATCAGACTGCGCCAAACTGTGTACATGCGCAAACGGGCTCCTGCTCTCTGTGCGTGTGTGGCGTTCCACATTGCCAGGACTGGTTGGCGCATGTGCAGATGATGTCATTGCATAACGCGGGGAAGCGGGGGAGAGAGCGGGGGGAAGCGAGAGAAAGCTTCCCCCAGCCCGCTCTCTCCCCACTTCCCCCCCACCCCCGCCCACACGCTCTGTTCACACCTCCCGCCCACTCTCTCTGGCCACACGCTTCCCCCGACCCGCTTTCTCTCTCCAGCCACTCACTTCCCCCGGCCCGCTTTCTCTCTCCAACCATTCGCTTCCCCCTTGCCTGCTTTCTCTCTCCAGCCACTCACTGCCTACTTTCCCCCCTCCCCCGCTCTCTCCTGCTGCTATGGGTTTACGTTGCCTTTCTGTGATTATTTGAGCAGTGCCATCTATAGTCCTGGCAGCTGCCTCAACATCGCAGACTGTGATGTTTTAGTTGAACAGGCTGCATTTGCGCATGTGCCAATGCAGCACCACCTAGTGGTTGTGTTGTCAGCAAACACAGCCTTAATTAATCCTATCGCATTGCACAATACCAGGTCTAGTATAGCCTGCTCTCTGGTTGGGTCCGGAATGTATTGTTCCAAGAAATTATCCCAAAAACATTCTATATAGTCCTCATATAGGCTACCTCTGCCCATCTGATTTTTCCAGTCTATATGTAGTTTAAAATGCCCCATAATTATCGCTGTACCTTTTATTTTTTAGAGATACAGCACTGAAACAGGCCCTTCAGCCCACCGAGTCTATGCCGACCATCAACCACCTATTTATACTATTCCTACACTAATCCTATATTCCTACAACATCCCCACCTGTCCCTATATTTCCCTACCCCCTACCTCTACTAGGGGCAATTTATAATGGCCAATTTACCTATCAACTGCAAGTCTTTTGGTGGTGAGAGGAAACCGGAGCACCCGGCGAAAACCCACGCAGACACAGGGAGAACTTGCAAACTCCACACAGGCAATACCCAGAATTGAACCCGGGTCACTGGAGCTGTGAGGCTGCGGTGCTAACCACTGCGCCACTGTGCCGTCTGACAAGCTGCCAGTATTTCTTCCTTTATACCCCACCCTACAGTGTGTTTAATGTTAGGTGGTCTGTCCACCACTCCCACAAGTGACTTCTTGCCTTTATGATTTCTCATCTCTACACAAACTGCTTCTACATCATAGTCTCCTGAACTTAAGTCATCCTTCTCTATTGCACTAATACCATCATTAATTAACAGAGCTACCCTCCACCTTTTCCTAGCTTCCTGTCCTTCCTAAATGCTATTTGCCCTGCAATATTCAGGTCCCAATCTATGTCATCCTGCTGTCATGTCTCTGTAATGGCTATCAGATAATACTTATTTCTTCTATTTGTGCTCTCAGTTCATCTGTTTTTTTTCGAATGCTATGTGCATTCAGATACAGAGCCTTTAGTTTTGTCCTTTTATTATGTTTGTAACCTTTGGCCTTATCCATTGATTTACTCTTAGATTTGTACACTCTGTCCCTTCCTGTCACAGTCTGTTTATCATTTCCCATATTAATGCCTTTCTCTCTTGCCTTGTCTCTACTCCTTGATTTACCATATCTTCCCAAATTTGCTCCCTTGCCCCACTTCAGTTTAAAACCCTCTCTACCTCCCTAGTTATGCGGCTCGCTAGAACACCAGCCTCAGCATGGTTCAGGTGTAGACCATCCCAACGGTACAGCCACCACTTTTCCCAGTATTGATGCCAGTGCCCCACAAACCGGAACCCACTTCTACCACACCAGTCTTTGAACCACGCATTAATCTTTCTAATCTTATTTGCCGCGTGCCAATCTGTAAGTGGCTGAGGTAATAATCCAGAGATTATTACCTTTGGTGCCTAGTTCCTCATACTGACTATGCAGAATCTCTTTCCTTGTCCTGCCTTTGTTGTTGGTTCATGAATGGACCATGACAACTGGATCCTCCACCACCCCCCACCCCCGGCCCCACCATAGGATCCTCTCCAGCCCTGAGCAAATGTCCCGAACCCTGGCACCGGGCAGGCAACACAGCCGTCAGGACTCTCGCTCTTTGCTACAGAGAACAGTGTCAATCCCCCTAACTATACTGTCCCCTACTACTACATTCCTTTTTTCTCCCTCCACTTGAATGGCTTCCTGTATCATGGTGCCATGGTCAGGTTGCTCTTCCACCCTGCAGCCTCCACTTTCATCCAAACAAGCTGAAAGAACCTCAAACCTGCTGGACAAGCACAAAGGCTGAGGCTCCTGCACTCCTGCCCTCTGGGACCCCTTTCCAGACTAAGCTGCAGCCACAGTCACCTGTCCCTGATCACTGACCAAATCAGAAGACCCTATCCTAAGAGATGTGACCGTCTCCTGGTACAAAACGTCCAGGTAACTTACCCCCTCCCTGATGTGTCGCAGTGTCGGCAGCTCGGACTCCAGTTCAATGACTCTGAGCCGACGTTCTTCGAGCCGCAAACACTACAGACGTGTTTGCCCTGGATCACACTAGCATTCAGGAGCTCCCACATGCTGCAGCCGTGAGACATCACCTGTCCTGCCATCCTTAATGTGTGTTAATTAACTACTTAATTCTTTTATTCAATTATTTTTTTAATATATATTTTATTAAGCTTACCACTAGTTCCTTTACTATTTTTAAACGAGAAGATTAGAATGGACCTTAATCAGTTACCAGATACTCACCAAACAGGTAGCTTTATCCCAAAGCAAGCACTACCTGCTTGCCTATGATGTTTGATACTATGTTTGATTTAAATTAAATTAAAAGCTTACCTGTATACTTTCCCCAGCAGCTCTCTGTTTCCCTGCTCTCCCTAATGACTGTGATGTTACTCTGATGTAACTTTTCGGTTTTCCCTGCTCCACTCCCACCATGCTCCTCTCTTTCTCTCGCTCTGTCTCTGGTCTCCAACTCTGGACTTTTAACGCGCTTTTTAAACCCCTGCTCCCGCCGTGCTTCTCTCTCTCTCGCTCTGTCTGTCTCCGGTCTCCGACTCTGGACTTTTGGCACACTTTTTAAACCTCCACTCCCACCGTGCTTCTCTCTCTCTCTCGCTCTGTCTGTCTCCGACTGGAGAGCTGTAACCACAGAAACACTAATCAGAAACCCCCTTCAGAGACTGCCTCAAACCTTTCACCTTATATTTTCCCCTCCTCTTTTCTGTCCCTATCTGCATGTGTGTATCATGTGTGCATGCTAGCGTGGGCAGTCGTTTATCTGTCGGCATTAATCATATTAGAGTTTAAGTTTAAGGTTTAATAAATTTCACTTTCCTTCTTTAAACCGAAGAAAGCCTGTTTACGCTTATTTCTTTGCCTGATAATTGGACAGCTGTGAACAAGGATTCACAAAGGGGGAGCTCAAAACAGTGTGTTTAAAAATAATACCCTGTTACAATAAGACCAGGTGAAGACAGTAACAGACCCCTAGACTCCTTTCTCACCTGGTTGTAACATCAGTGATTTCAACCTCCATCTCAACTCAACTCCTCTCAGTCTAGTTTCCTCTTGTCCTCCCTTAATGTAAATTCCATGTAAACTGCCAAACGCCTTGACCTTGCCATTTCAAGTGGCCTTGCTCCCATTGTATCAATCACAGATAAGACAACTCTGATTACTTCCTTATTTCACTCTCCACCCCTTCCCCTTCCCACCCTGATTTCCTTCTGTGTCCACCCCTGGAAAAACCTATCCCCAATTCATTTTCAAACTTCACTTTTAAAATGCCAGTTTTCTAGCCTTTGGTTCTCCATTCACCATGACATTTCCACAGCTACTGATTTGCTCAACTGCACCCTCGCCTCCATCTTTGATGCTATAATATCCACTAAAACCATTACTCTGACACCCTGGCCATTTCTCCTGCTACAGCCCTCATCACTGCTCCCTCAAGTGCATGGGATGCAGACTTTAACAGATCTGGCTGGACCACATAAAGCAATATCAGGTCCTGCTCTCGTCTGCTAAAACTGCTCACTATTTCAGGATCATCCTGGAATGCAAGGATAACCCCCCTTCTTTTCTCTACTGCAAATGGTCTTCTTAAATCCCTCTCCCCTGTCTCCTCCACTCACATCTCCAACAATAAGTGTGAGGAGCTCTTGAACATCTTTATCACCAAAATTACGATCAGCTTCCTCCCTTCCCCTAGCCCACCAGGCCAAACTTCCTCCAAAAATCCCCTCTGTCCTAGCCCTGAACTTGCATCTTTTTCTAGTTTCTCTACTGTCTCCCCTCAAGCCCTCTCTGAGCTCAGCGCACCTTGTCCATGAGACCCAACTTCTGCTCCCTCAACCTTATTCCCACTAAACTGCTGACCACACAACTTCCCTTCCTGGTCCCCATGTAAGTTGATATTGTTAACTGTTCTCTCTCTCCAGGTACTATCCCTCTGTCCTTTAAATCTGTCATCACTACCCTACTCCTCAAAAAAATCCTTGACCCCAACATCTTTGCAAACTACTGCCCCATCTGCAATCTCCCATTTCTCTCCAAAGTCTTTGAACGTGTTGTCACCTTCCAAATCTTTGCCTATCTTCCCTGGAACGCCATATTGGAATCGCTCCAATCAGATCTCTGCCCCTTCCACAGTACAGAAAAAGCTCTTATCAAAGTCACAAACGACATTCTACATGGGCGTGACAAAGACTGACTCTGTGAAGCACCTTGAGGTGATCTATTGCATTAAAGGTGCAATACTATAACTACAAGCTGTTGTTATAGTTACCGAACAATCTATTGTTTAATTGTTAATTAAATTGTTGCTTTTACCTGCTAATGCTAGTTCTCACCTCTGAATCACAAGGTTGAGTTCAAGTCCCATTCAAGGACATGAGCACTAAGATCAAGGCTGACACTCCAGTGCAGTACTGCAATATCAGAAGTGCCATCTTTCGAATGAGTCATTAAACTGAGAACCCATCTACACTCCCAGGTGGATGTAAAAGACCCCATGGTGCTATTTCAAAGAAGATCAGGACAGTTATCCTTGGTGTCCTATCCAATATTTATTCCTCAATCAGCATCTCAAAACAGATTATTTCATCATTATCACACTGCTGTTTGTGGGAGCTTCCTGTGCACAAATTGACTTTACAACAGTGACTACACTTCAAAAGGACTTCATTGGGTGTAAAGTGCTTTGAGATGCTAGTGGTCATGGAAGGTGCTAAATAAATGCAAGTCTTTCTTTCTTTCTTTATCCCTCGCCATTTTCTATGCTGATTCAGTTTAAATATTATAAAAAATCACTTTGCTCTCTCCAAAGAAAATAGAAGTAGAGTTAAGCAATGTAAACAAAGCAAAGCCTGACTGGGACTTTTATACAAATAGGTATATAAGTATCCAAAAGTCATAAAGCATGGAATAATAAATTACTTTTCCCACCATCAAAAATGTATGTTAAACAATGGAAGCAAAATGCTTTAGACAGAACTAAGCCATCCCAAAACCAATGGATCAGATGAAAGCTCTGCAGTCCTACCACTTCCAGTCATGAATGGTGATGGACAATTAAACAATTAATGGGAGGAGGAGGCTCCTCGACAATGGCAGAGCCAAAGACAAGGCTGAAGCTTTTGCAACCATCTTGTGCCTAAGTAGCAAGTAGATGTACTTTCTTCACCCATTCCTGAAGTCCCTACCAATATAGAAGCCAGTCTTCAGCCAATTTAATTACTCCACGTGATATCAAGAAATGGCTGGGTGCAGTGCATACAGCAAATGCTATGGGCCCCAACGACATTCAGGCTGTAATGCTGAAATAGCTGCACTTCTAGCTAAGCTGCTCCAGTACAGCTACAATACTGGTATCTACCCAATAAAGTGGAAAATTATCCAGGTATGTCCTGCCCACAAAAAGCAGGACAAATCCAATCTGACTAATTGTCAACCCATCAGTGAACTCTCAATGATCCACAAAGTTATGGAAGGGGTTATCAACAGTGCTATCTAGCAGTACTTACTCTCAAACACCTGGTCACTAATGCTCAGTCTAGGTTCCAAAGAATCACTTGGCTCCAGACCTCATCACAGCCTCAGCCCAAACATGAACAAAAAAGCTGAATTCCAGAGGTGAAGTGTGAGTGACTGCCCTTGCTAACAAGTCAGTATTTGACCAAGTGCAGAATAAAGGAGCCATAGCAAAATTGAAGTCAATGGGAATTAGGGAAAACTCTCCACTGGCTGGAGCCACATGGCACAAAGGAAAATGGTTCTGGTTGCTAAAGGCCAATCATTTCAGCTCCAGGACATCACTGCAGGAGATCCTCAGGGAAGTATCCTAGGCCCAACCATCTTCAGCTGCTTCATCAATGATTGACCTCCTGACTCCTCAAAGCCATTCCACCATCCACAACGCACATGTCAGGAGTGTGACAGAATACTCTCTACTTGCCTGGATGAGTGCAGATCCAACAACACTCAAGGGGCTTATCACCATCCAGGACAAAGCAGCCCGCTTAATTGGCACCCCATTTACCACCTTAACCATTCACTCCCTCCCCCATTAGTGCATCATGGGTGCAGCATGTACCATCTACAAGATGCCCTGCAACAACTCGTTGCATCTTCATTGACAGCACCTCCCAAACCCATCATCTCTACCACATAGAAAGATAAGAGCAGCAGGCGCGTGGGAGTGCCATCACCACCTGCAAGTTCCCCTCCGAGTCGCACACCATCCTGACCCATCATTGCTAGGACAAATTCCTGGAACCCCCTACCTCACAGCATTGTGGAAGTACCATCACCAGACTGCAGCGATTCAAGAAGATGGCTCACTATCACATGCTCAAGGGAAATTAGGATTAGACAATAAATGCTGGCCTTGCCAGTTACACCCAAATCCGATGAATCAATAAAAAACACTTTGACGTGGACTTCAAACTCTGAACTGTTTTTTTAGGAATATTTCCAAGGTCTCGACCATTCAGGAACTATTACATTCCACATTATTAGGTACAACTCATTAATTCTCACACCATGGAAACTGCCCTCTATGTTATTTGCATATCATCACAACCCCAGCTGCTGGGAAAATCAGGGCCTGCCAGAACATTTTTTAAATGAGTGCATACAATTATTACCTGTTGTGTAACACATTCTGACACAGTATATAGATTTTCACCATTAGCTTTCTATTTACTTGGGGACAGGAGGTGATGGAACAAGAAGAGCAAGCGTACAGGAAATAAGTATTCTCTTAACAGGCCACCCACACACAATTTATATCTCATTTGTTTGAAGATACAGCCATTTGTGTAGCACAAATGTAGCAACGTTGTGATGGTACTAAAATATAATTTCTGTTACATCTCTGGATACTGTAGCTCAGCTTTGGCGCATGGACAAGTTTCTTCAGTCCCGGCCACCAAATCGGTTCCCTAGTCATTGACTCCATCTCGCTCTATGAGCACTGTCAGAGGCTGAAACAGACCGTCTGCAACTCGGTTCATCACCCGTCTCCGACCCTGCTTCAGTTCATCTGCTGCTGAAATTCCTCATCCATGCCTTTGTTCCCTGTAAACTTAACCATTCCAATGCTCTCCTGGCTGGCCTCCCATTTTCCACCTCCCATCAATGTGAGCTCATCCAAACATCGGTTGCCCATATGGTAAGTCTCAAGAAGTCCTGTTCGCATGTCACCGCCGTGTTTGTTAACCTGCATTGGCTCCCAGTCCGGCAGCATTTCGATTTTAAAATTCTCTTCCTTGTTTTCAGATCCTTCTAAGGTCTGGCCCCTCAATATCTCCGTGATCATCTCCACCCATACAACCATCCAACATCTCTGCTCTGCTTCAATTATGCTCTCTCATGCATCCCAATTTTCATCCTTTTCCCATTGGTGGCCAAACCTTCAGCAGTCTAGACCCCAAGCTCTGGAATTCCCTCCCAAAATCACTCGACCACTCTAGCTGTCTCTTCTCCTTTAAGATGATCCTTACAACACACCTCTTTAACCAAGTTTTTGGCTGCAAGTCCTAATATGTCATGTGGCTCAGGGCCAAATTGTGTTTGATAACACATTTGTGAAGCACCTTGGGGTATTTTATTATATTAAAAGGAGCTATGTAAATGGAGGTTGTTGTTGTGTTTGCCAAAGACTCACAAAATCCCAAGACAGTCTTTTACCTGTTCCTGGAGGATGGGCACAGAATTCAATAAGGAATTCAGGAGAAACTTCTGAGTGTTTAGAATGTGGAACATGAGTAGTTGAGGAGAATAGCATAGATGCATTTAAGGGGAATCTAGAGAAGTACATGCGGGAGGAATGAATAGAGGGATATGTGGATGGGGTTAGATGAAACAGGGTGGAAGATGTTCATGTGGCGCTTAACACTAGTTGTAGACCAGTTGAGCCAAATGGCCAATTTCTGTGTTGCCAATTCTATGTAACTCACTGAATTACGTCATTAAAATTTATTCAAATTCTCTTACAGATTTCAGTTAGTTCCATCATTTCTATCATGTTCTCCCAGACAAGTCCCAAACAAAAAATGTGCAAAACAAAGCTGAGAATTGTCAGCTCTGAGCCCTGGCATTCATTCTTATCAGCGTACGCGGAAGGCAGAGAGATGGATTCCCGAATGGAAGGCTCTCTGAGCAGGGATCTTTCCATGCACAATCGGAGATCAGCGATGGAGGGTTTTGCACAGAGCAGTGGCTCGAATGTATGCTGAGCCACTTTATAAACACCCAGGCTGTGCGTAACTGAGAGAGGTTGGAGCCCCTGTTTTACTACCTAAAGGGCTGCTCCTCAACTTCTCAACAAACACTCCTAAATCTTGGCCACCTAATATGGAGGGGAGCAGGCAAGGTGGACCTTCTCAAGGGTCTACCCTTGGGTCTGGCAGAAACAGCTATTCACAGGTCCTAGATGAGTGCGACCCACGGGGCTGGTTGATATGCCTCTGTTCCATGGCCTAGTCACAGCTGGGTGGCCCTGAAGAGGAACAAGTGGAGTCCACTGGTGCACTGAAGGCTTACTGTGACTAGCTGACACCATAGGATGTACACTGTTTAATTGATAGCAATAAAAGTATATTGATTTTTTTTTAAATGTAAGCCTCTTTAGTTTTGATTGATATTCAACAAAAACAAGAATTATTTGTATTATACAGCACCTTTAATGTAATAAAACAGCCACTGTGCTTCAAAGAAGCATAATCAGACAAAGATTGGCAGTGAAGCAAAAAATGGAACATTAGCTGACCAAAAACTTGGCCCAAACAGTAAATCTTAAGGAGTATCTTAAAGCGGGAGATAGAGAGGAAGAGGCTTTGGGAAAGAATTCCAGAGCTTGAGGTTGTTAACAGAGAAATAAAGGAAATCGCGAAACACGGAATTGGAAGAGTTGCAGAGTTCTTGAAGGGTTGTAAGGCCGGAGGAGGCTACAGAGATTGGGACGGACAAGTCCATGGAGGGATTTGAATACAAGGATGAATGTCGATGCACTGCTGAACTGGGAGCTAATATAATTCAGCGAGCAATGGGGCGATGGAAGAAGGTGATTTAGGATTTCACATGTCGCCAAATCACATTAGTGTGCCTGCTCAGATTTACAGAGCTGCTTTACCAGTTACTGACAGTGGGTTATCCCAAAACACCTTTCTTGGTTCAATCGAGAGAAAAAATAAGCGCAAGTGCCGATCTGAAATTAAAGGCGCGTCCAGTTTGCTCACTCTAAAGACAGATACGTGGCAATAACCCTAAAACACAACTGTTACCTCGCCAAATGCGGGAACTAGTTTTGGGCCCGGGGGCAGGTGTGTTTGTTAACCTGAGTCCAGGTGCGGAGGAGGAGGAAGAGGAAGCGGTCACAGCAACTCCCTCAGGTATTTCACAGTGAATATTTAACCCAACTCCCCGCTTCACTCCGTCAGGTTCTCTCAGACAAATCCCTGACTAAAAAAGTCGCCATTCACAAAACAAATATATTAAGGGGGGGGAGATGCCAACGCGAACTCCCAACTTCTTGCAGAAACTTTCCCTCCTCTTATCCCGGAGAAAGTACCAACTGATTCGGGACAGTGGCCTGGACGGCAAGGTGAGTGCCTGCTTATTATGGGATGCGTTACCTGAGCCGGGAGCAATTATGCTCCTTCGATATCTTGAATGATTATATAAAAACACACAACCTCTTTTTAACTGTTATATTTGGGTGTCTGGGACTTGCCAGGTAGTTCGAGAACCGAGCAACACCACTGCCTTCCTGGCCAGAACAGAAAATAAAAGCTGCATTTCACTCTGCGAACGAAACTAAAACGTTTAAACACAACCATTGTTTTTTTTTCTTCTTTACTAATGCTGAAAAAATCCTGTCAAATGCAGGAGAATGAGTTAAATTCTCACACATTTTCTCAATATTCGTGGTTTTCTACTTTTTAAAATTTGAATTGAGTCCCTTTAAAAAATATACAAATGAACGAAATTTTGAAGTTCCATCAGCGAGCCACTCTGTGCTATCTGATTCGATACGTAAATACCTAAAGGGGTAATACTCTGCAAAGAAAAATGGTACCTGTTTTTCCTGTACATGACCTGTGCTTTTGTTTTCGTTAATTCAACCGAAATATTGAAAAAAAAAACTGTTGAAAATACGTTTGAAAAAAGTTGCTGACTTAAGAAAAAGTAGTGGTTACTGTTTTGTTTCTGGTTCTTTAACAGCCTCAGGCTGTATTTACAAAATACTTTACTACAGCATTGCTAATTTATCACTTTGCAACTTTCAATAGACAGTAACTGGTACTATATATACTTGTAAAGGTACAGGTAATTGCTAAGCCTGTACATTAGATCCTCTGTTTCAAGAACTTAGTATCTATATGTGCTAATGGCATAAACATAGCATTTCACCTGGTTTTACAATAGTTAAAGAAGCTGATTTGAAGGATTTATGGAGCCTATAGAGGCATTTTATTTTAATATGGTGTGCAGTGGATGATGGAGGATTTACCATTGGGTATGTCAGCAATTTACAATGACCAAAGGAGTTGCAAACCACTCCCAGCTGTACTAAGAGTTAAGTTTAAAGTACTAAGTATATGTTCCTCTGATGCTTTCCATCATTGAAATATTATTGTTATGATATGGGTTCTTTTCCGATGCTTTCTGCTTAGTGCTCAAATCAAGAGTCGGCAACCACTGATCAAGCTGCACTCACTATGACCAATAACTTGTACAATGTGCCTTGGATGTAGCTTATCTGGTGTGAACAATGTTTCTTTTCTGTTGTGATTATGCCCCATAACTCCTAATCTCCCGAATCTGCCAAAAAATCAGTGTGTTGACAGGTCAGTCTGAACAGTGTTTATTAAGAGGCAAAAGTAATACAGGCAAAATAGTTCAATCAATACAATGAGTACAATAATAGAAAACTTGACTTCTCACCAGTACTGTAAAACCATTTCAAAACGACAAAAGTCTCACACTCGCCATTAGCTCTTTGCACTAACTTTCATAAATTATTCTGCATGTCCTCTATTTTAAAAAGCATTTGAATCCTGGTAACCTCCAGCTTGTATGGTGAGAAGTAAACTGAAGGACCTAGTCTGCCAGTCTGGTTAGATCAAGGAATCACAGAACTGTTACAGCAGAGAAGGAGGCCATTCAGCCCATCATGTCTGCACTAGCTCTCTGAATAAGCAATTCATGTAGTGCCATTCCCCTGCCTTCTCGTAACCCTGCACATTCTTCCTTTTTCGATAATTGTCTAATTCCCTTTTGAATGCCTCAATTGAACCTGCATCCACCACACTCTCTGGCAGTGCATTCCAGATCCTAACCATTCACTGCATGAACAAAAGTTTTTCCTCATGTCACCATTGCTTCTTTTACCAATTACCTTAAATCTGTGCCCTCTCATTCTTGATCCTTTCATGAGTGGGAACAGGTTTTCCCTATCTACTCTGTGCAGACCCCTCATGATTTTGAATACCTCCATCAAATCTGCTCTCAGCCTTCTCTTTTCCAAGGCAATTAGTCCCAACTTCTCCAATCTATCTTCATAAATGAAGTTCCTCATCCCTGGATCCATTCTCGTAAATCTTTTCTGGACTCTCTCCAATGCCCTCACATCTTTTATAAAATGCAGCATCCAGCATGGACACAGTACTCCAGTTGAGGCCGAACGAGTGTTTATACAAGTTTAGCATAACCTCCTTGCTCTTGTACTTTATGCCCCTACTAATAAAGCCTAGGATGCTGTATGCTTTATTAACTGCTCTCTCAACCTGTCCTGCCACCTTCAATGACTTATGCACATATACACCCAAGTCCCTCTGCTCCTGCACCCTCTTTAGAGTTGTACCCTTTATTTGAGACTGTCTCTCTGTATTCTTCCTACCAAAATGAATCGCTACACACTTCTCTGCTTGGAACCTCATCTGCCACCTGTCTGCCCATTCCACCAACTTGTCTATGTCCTTTTGAAATTCTACGCTATCCTCCTCACAGTCAGATGTCCCTTGCCTTTTTGAAGTTGAACTAGTGCAAAAAGATCATTTAAAACCAAAAATACAATTTTACAATTAATCACAGCATTCAAAAATGTGCTAACAGAATCTCATAGGGAATGATAACAACCTATTAATGGTCTAATAACCATGAATTTATTATCCTAGACTTGAATCCTAGGTTTAAGACTCCTAAATGATTCAAGTGCATGAAAAGAAAATGGTTTTGTAGACTCAAAACAAAATTATATGTGCCTGCATTTCAGGTGAAAAACAAATTTTAGAAGTGCCTTTGTCCTGCTATCCAATAGTTCCCTCTATCCCGTAACTAATTTGTTCACTGAATAGGATCAAACAGAAGAAAGCATTTTTTTCCAATAATATTTTCTTTATCTGAGAATTTTTCTATGACTATTCTTTTGTTGGTCCCTATGGAGGAGGCTAAGTTCACAGGGAGTAATGCATTTGTTGCCTTCCAGAATTACACATGACAGCCAAGTCATAGAGCTGCTTGTGAGAACTCGGTGTCACTTTAGAACTACTTGAATGATGTGACTGAAGAAGGAAGTTTAGTGTGCAGCAGTAATGGGAATCTGGCTATGGGGTAGTATGTGATCTTTAAATAAGTAACTACTTTATTAATGTATACCCACTTTCTCAATCACTAATTTACACTTCAGCAGGAAGTGTTGTGTGGCTGAATTTATGTGCAGAATTGAACAATAGTAAAAGGAATGTGTGGGAGCTGATAACACAATGTGATGATTTCCATTTAGAAAATGATTCTACAGGAATGCATTTTGTCTGGGACTCTCAAAAACGCTTCCAATGAAAGATACCACCTCCTACATTATGAAGTAATATATTAAAAAACAATTGCATTTGTATAACGTCTTTCACGACCACAGAACATCCCAAATGTTTTATAACCAATGAAGTAGTTTTGAAGTGTAGTCACTGTTGTAATGCAGGAAACACAGCTGTCAACTTGCGCACACCAAGCTTCCACAAGCAGCAATTGGGTTAATGACCAGATATTCCGTTTCTGTGATGTGATGAGGGATAAATATTAGCCGGGTCACTGGGAATATCTCTCCTGTTGTTCTTTGAAATAGTGCCATGGGATCTTTTACATCCAACTGAGAGTGCAGACAGAGCCTCATCTGAAAGTTTAACAACTCATCTGAGAGATGACACTTGATAGTTCAGCACTACCTCAGTACTACACTGCAGTGTTAGCCTAGATTTTTGTGCTAAAGTGCTGGAGTGGAACTTAACCCATTAGCTCCTGACTTAGCAGCAAGAGTGCTACTAACTGAGCCTATTGAATATCATGTTCCCCTCACACATTTTTTATATGAATTAAACTGTAAAGAAAATGTAAAGAAGTCAGTGGCTGGGATGTTCCGGGCCCTTGAGGACAGGGTCAGTGGGAAGAAGGCTGGCAAAATGGTGCGGGAATGTGTTTGGTGACATGCCCAATGCCTTCTTGCCGCCATGCTATTTTGACAGCAGCAGGAAAGGTGCCAGACAGCCCGCTCGCCGGATCCCTATTGAGCCACTTACATGCATTTGACCAGCGGTGGAGGAGGGGTGGGGGGGCCCTCCTTCCTGGGCACTTTGGCCCATGGAGGGCACCCCCCCCCCCACCCCGGTGGCAATGGCTGCCCCCATGGCATCAGCGCCACCTGCCCTCATCGACACACACCCCACCCACCTGCTGAAGCCTGCCTGACTGGCCCCGGTGCTCCAGACCCCACCTAGCTGGTTGTGAGGGCGCACGTCCATCGATGTGCCCTCGTCCTCCAGGTGCAGCTGCAGCAGTGGCCACCACTCCCAGTGGTACTGTTGAGCTGCCGACCCTCTGATTTGGCTGGCAGCTCTTGGGTACAGGCCGCTGTCCTTAATAGGGACGGAAGGCCCGCCGGTAGCCACTTAATTGTCTGCCACCCGTAAAATGTAGCCCCAGGTCCTGCCACCTGCCAAAGCGGGGTCATCTCCTGCTTCCGGCCCCAGTGACAGGATCACTGGTGCCTCTGAAAAATCTGGGCCAGTATCTTATTTGTGCCTATTATGATTAAACTAAATATAACTGTATGGTTTTATGAATGTCTGCTGCTTAATTCTTTAGACCTGCAGTAGTTGCAGCTTTCTCCAAGGACCCAAAGAATAAATGTAGTTTTAGCTTGGTAACAGTTCTATTGTTTCATTCATAACGCGTTAAGAGTTTGAAAGCAAACCACATTCGAATCCCAGCCTGAGTGCGAATGGTGTGAAGATTGGTCATACTTTCCCTGCTTGCTTGTGCTTTCCAAAAACACCAGTACTTAACACTGGGAAATGCCTATGAGAGTAATCACAGATGTAGCCCTAGGCCTTCCCACATTGTGGAACAGTTCACTTCCATTGGAATTATGCAAATATTCCAAAAATTCCTACAAATCTGTATTATCCTATAAGAATTTTAACATTGTCCAATATGGAGTTCTGCTTAAAAATAACTGGATCTCTATTATACAATGAGTACCAAAAAATATACCCAAGTGTAGTCAAAAAGATATGTTTGTTCTGTAGCAAAAGTTTAATTTTAAATTATCATGGCTATTTACATGTTCTATATACCTCTTGTCTGAAATTAAGTTCGTTCCATTAGTTAATTAGTTAATCTGTTGTATAATAGAATTAACAGAGATAATACTAACACTGTGTACAGATATTTAAAATTATTTAACAAAAGCTGGAAAAAGTAATGAGTTCATCTATTTAGTTAAAGTAGAAATGTGCAAATGAGTGGGAAAACAACGATTGTTTCATGTTGGCTAAACTTAGATCGACAGTTAAACTATTTAGACATTTTAATGTGATTGAATTTGATAAATATAAATGTCAATGTTTAGGCAATTTGTTTCAGTACAGGTGATGTTAAGAAGTGGGCCCTTACAATCACCTAGCTGTAGTGCTGAAGACCTGTACACCGGAACTAGCCACTGCCCTAGCCAAGTTATTCCCATGCAGCTATGACTCTGGCATTTATCCAAATTTGTCCTAACCCCAAAAAGCAGAACAAATCCAATTGTCAATTACCGCCATATAAACCTTTTCCCTATCATGAATAAAATGATAGAAGGAGTCATCAAGCAAAATCTATTCACCAATATCTTGCTTACTGCACACAGTATGGGTTCCACTTGGCTCCCGACCTTGTCAGTTTTGATCCAGGCGTGGCCATGAGCTGAATGCCAGAGAAGAAGTAAGAATTACTCCCTTTTACACCAAAGGCATTATTTAACTGTATGTGGCAGCTAGAAGCCCCAGCAAAACTGAGATCAATGAGGGTCAAACAAAGATGGCTGTGGTTGTTGGAGGTCCGGACAGTGTCTTTAGCTGCTTCTTCAATGACCTTCCCTCAGTCGCAAGATCAGGAGTGGGGCTGGATAGAGATCCTGGAATTCCCTACCTATAAATAATGGTAGGAGCACCATCTGCACCAGGTCTACGGCAATTTGAGTAGAAGGTCCGACAACACTAGCAGATTCTTGGGGCCACGAGGGATGGTCAATAAATGCAGCTTTGCCAGCATCGGCCACATCCTGAGAACAAATAAATTGAAAGTTGTTAAATCTAGGAGTTCAGGCCTGAAATGTTTAGCAGGTGTAGAGGAAAATAAATGCTGCTTTTAGTAAGAAAATTAAGCTGTGCAAATAAATTCTTTACTTGAAGTTAGCTGCTAATAAGCTAGTGTTATAAGTCAGTCTCGAAGCATTTTTCCATATTTTTAAAGGCAAGATTGCAGAGATATAAGAAATTTTCAGCTTTTCCATTTTTTGAGACTGGGGTTTGGGGGGCTTCGAGGCAGTGACTTTTATATTTTTAGATAATACTTGTGTACAGTTCCATGTGAGTCTTGATAAGAATTGTTTACAACTAATCTTTTTAGAATCATTGAAACCATACTAATGGAGATCATGGAGTATTCTGCTAAATGACACAACATTCTTCCTATTTGATTTTACTGTCTTATAGTCTAGCAGATTGTATTGGTTTTTGTGGAAGGAACAACTGTTTTTTCTGGTTAGCAGGCCATGATTTTGGTTGCTGCTGCCGCTGGTGGAACGTGTAATGCTGTCAGTGGCATGGCCAAAAGCTGTGGTTGTTCTCTTTAGAGCAGAGAAGGTTAAGAGAAGATTTGGTAGAGGTGTTAAAAATCATGAAATGTTTTGCTCGACTAAATAAGGAGAAACTGTTTCCAGTGGCAGAAGGGTCAGTAACCAAAGGACACAGTTTTAAGGTGATTGCCAAATGAAACAGGTAACATGAGGGAATAAAAACAAGAAATGCTGAAAATACTCAGCAGGTCTGGCAGCATCTGTGGAGAGGGAATCAGAGTTAATGTTTCAGGTCAGTGACCTTTCTTCAGAACTGGCAAAAATTAGAAATGTGAAATGTTATAAGCAAGTAAAGCGGGAGTGGGGCAAGAGATAACAAAGGAGAAGGTGTAGATAGGACAAGGTCACAGAATAGCTGACCAGAGGGTCATGGAGCAAAGGCAAACAATATGTTAATGGTGTGTTGAAAGACAAAGCATTAGTACAGATAGGGTATTAACGGACAGAAAATTGAACAGCCGTAAGTACAAATATGAAAAAAAAAACAGCGGGTAAGCAAACTTGACAAACTAAGATGAAATAAAACACACAAAAATAATATATAAAAAAGAAAAAATAACTAAAAATAAAAGTAAAATGGGTGGCCATCATGCTCTGAAATTATTGAACTCAATGTTCAGTCCGGCAGGCTGTAATGTGCCTAATCGATAAATGAGATGCTGTTCCTCGAGCTTGCATTGATGTTCACTGGAACACTGCAGCAATCCCAGGACAGAGATGTCAGCATGAGAGGAGGGGGGAGTGTTGAAATGGCAAGCAACCGGAAGCTCGGGGTCATGTTTGGGGACTCAGCGGAGGTGTTTCGCAAAGCAGTCACCCAGTCTGCGTTTGGTCTCCCCAATGTAGAGGAGACCACATTGTGAGCAGCGAATACAGTATACTACATTGAAAGAAGTACAAGTAAATCACTGCTTCACCTGAAAGGAGTGTTTGAGGCCTGGGATAGTGAGGAGAGAGGAGGTAAATGGGCAGGTATTACACCTCCTGCGATTGTAGGGGAAGGTGCCATGGGAAGGGGATGAGGTGGTGGGGGTAATGGAGGAGTGGACCAGGGTGTCGCAGAGGGAACGATCCCTTTGGAATGCTGACAGGGGAAGGGAGGGGAAGATGCATTTGGCAGTGGCATCACGCTGGAGGTGGTGGAAATGGCGAGGATGATCCTTTGGATATGGAGGCTGATGGGGTGGAAAGTGAGGACAAGGGGATCCCTGTCGCAGTTCTTGGAGGGAGGGGAAGGGGTGAGGGTAGAGGCGTGGGCAATGGGCCGGACACGGTTGAGGGCCCTGTCAACCACAGTGGGGGGGAATCCTCGGTTGAGGAAAAAGGAAGACATATCAGAAGCGCTGTCATGGAAAGTAGCATCATCAGTGCAGATGCATCGGAGACGGAGAAACTGGGAGAATGGAATGGAGTCCTTGCAGGAGGCAGGGTGTGAAGAAGTGTAGTCGAGTTAACTGTGAGAGTCAGTGGGCTTATAATGGACATTAGTAGACAGCCTATCCCCAGAGATGGAGACAGAGAAGTCGAGGAAGGGAAGGGAAGTGTCGGAGATGGACCATGTAAAGGTGAGAGAAGGGTGGAAATTAGAAGCAAAGTTGATAAAGTTTTCCAGTTCGGAGCAGGAGCAGGAAACGGCACCGATACAGTCATCAATGTACCGGAAAAAGAGTTGGGGGAGGGGGCCTGAGTAGGACTGGAACAAGGAATGTTCGACATATCCCACAAAAAGACAGGCTTAACTAGGACCCATGAGGGTATCCATAGCAATACCTTTTACTTGAAGGAAGTGAGTGGAGTTGAAGGAGAAGTTGTTCAATCTGAGAACAAGTTCAGCCAGGTGGAGGAGGGTGGTGGTGGATGGGGACTGGTTGGGCCTCTGTTCAAGGAAGAAGAAGAGAGCCCTCAAACCGTCCTGGTAGGGGATGGAGGTGTAGAGAGATCGGACGTCCATAGTGAAGAGGAGGCGGTTGGGGCCAGGAAACTGGAAATTGGCAAAATGACGTAGGGCATCTGAAGAGTCATGGATGTAGGTGGGAAGAGACTGGAACAGCAGAGAAAAGATACAGTCAAGATATGAAGAAATATAGGTAACAAGACAGGTAACATGAGTGGGGTGACATGCTAGGCCCCCACCTGCCAAGAATGAGGCACATTAATTTTGTCACAAACATTGATTTTAAACTGTTACTGGAGTTAAGAAATGACTTATTAAACAGATCAGCCATGGCTGGAAGAGATACTTGCATAGTAACAGTCAGTGTTTGGAAGGACAAAGCAGCCATTCCCTGACATTCAACCCACAATGGACTTTTGATCACCAGACTTTGAAGATGGGGGAGTTCGCATTCCAGGTTGACTGCTAAGATGGCCGAATACACAAACGGACATGGTCAACAAGCTAGTCACATGACTAACCTGCTGAGCAACCTGAGTTTTTTGAATTTGTACAAAATGTTTGGGCAGAAAGTTTGTTTGCTCCTGGACTGAGAAGATCTCTCTCCTGTCTGCTCCCATCTCTTTCTCACAAGCCTCTGAATCCACTGAAGACACATGAACCCCATGAGAGAAAAGTCTCTGACAGCGAACAAGGTTTAAGAAGAATACTGGGCCCGAACGAAAAGCAAGATCTACCTACAATCAAGGACTCTACAGTGAGATCGAAGAACCGTAACAAAAACTCTTCAGATGTTTCCTCAAATGTTTCCACTTTATTTTTGTTCTGCTCTTTTGTGTCTCTATTTGCATGTGTGTATTGCATTTGCATCCTAGCATGGGAGCATTGTGTATCCGTAGGCGTTAACCAAATTAGAGTTCAAGTTTAATAAATTTCAACTTTTCTTCTTTAAACCTGAGAAAGCCTGTGCTGGTTTCTTTGCCTTTTATTGGAAAGCAGTGAAAAGGGATTCACCAAGGGGGAGATGAAAACAGTGTGTTTAAAGTTAAACCCTGTTACAGTAAGACCAGGTGAAGGCTAAAAGGGAACGCTAGATCTCTTTCTTACTTGGTCGTAACCGGGTGGAAAAAGTTATGCTGTGAGTTGTTGCGATCTGGAATATGCTGCCTGAAAGGGTGGTGGAAGCAGATTCAGTACTAAAGGGAATTGGATAAATACTTGAAGGGAAAAGCTTGCAGGGCTATGGGCAAAGAACATGGGTGTGGGACTAATTGGATAGCTCTACCAAAAAGCTAGCAATTACACGATGGGCTAAGTGGCCTCCTGCGCAATATGTATCTACGATTCTAATGTTACAATGTTACTTGAAATTTACATGCTGATTATTAAATTTCATGAGTTGTATTGCAGTTTTGAGTATAATAAAATCATTGCCCCAGCTATTGGTTCACGTAGCACCTGTGTTTTTAGGCACTATACAGGCTCCTAAGTCCTAGGAATGGTGAGCATTTTGGCTAAGGTCAAACAAGGTGTCCTTTACCCGTGCCTGATGCAGGCACTGGCCCTTAGTATATGCATATGAGGGGTCTAACATCAACTTGAGGTCCCTGCTGCAACGTTGGTTTGCCTTTTACTGACTGAACTCCAGGAAACCAACCCCACCAATTGCCTGCAGAAAAAGGTAAGTAACTTATCTGTAAACTGCTCTCCTGATTACTGCCACACCTGGCTTCCCTGGCCCCAACTTCTGATCTCCCTTCTGTGTGCAGTGCACATTGCACTTGCCTAATGAGAATGATGGCAGGACCATGGCAAATTAGCCCACTGTCCTCACTAGTAATGTACTAGTTTGCTGCAGGCCCCTGTGGCAGAATGCTGGTCTTTACGGAGAGGTGGGAATTAATTTAGCTGGATGGAATGCCCAGAGTGAATCCGGGATAGAGGCAAATGTAAGCTGGAAGCAGCTGTGCTCTAATATAGAGTTGCGAGAAGCACTCTTGCGCTTTCTACCTCCTCGTTCAAGTTAAGTATGACTTAAAAATGTAACTTTTTGGGGATGGCCTCCAGCAGTCCCTTTAGACAGTCTACTGCATGTGATCGGATAATCCTGAACACTGCAAGACCAATGCCTGCTACATTTAGGATAAACCAACTTCTGGTTTGTGTTCTAAAACAGGCACTAGGCCACATGAACTTACCAAGAAGAGGCTTAATGAATATTTTTGGTGACTGAACCTATATGGCTCTTTACATGCTTCTGATGCAGTTCAGGTGCGTGAGGTGTTTGTATGCATTTTCTGCCTGGAAAACTGGTGCAACCAGGCCCAATTTTACCATTCCTCCCCCCTACCTTTATCTGAATCTCTAATCCAATTTCCCTGCCCTTTCTCTATTGGTTTATAATTCTTCCTTTTTTGAATATTTATCCAATTTCCTTTTAAAAGATTATCTAAGCCTCAATAGCCACTTGTGATAAACACCTCCATGTGGAAAAAACGTCTTTTCCCCTTCTCTACCATTCCTGTTCTTCTAGTTAATTCTTCAACTAAATTCGTCAGAATCTTGCCATAGAAAGAAAAAAACTTGGAATTCATTCGAACCTTTTGGTTCGAAATTGGGACAGTGCAAATCACTTCACAACCATTTCATTGCTTTTTACTGTTATGTGGGGAAAATATACACTACATTGTGCCCCTAGCTCAAAGAAAGGCAGGACTGGAGCTAAATATTCCTGGGAGCATGGTGTTCCAGAAAGAAAGGAAGAGGGGTGGCATTGTTGATTAAGGATAGTATTACAGTGCTGGAGAGAGAGGATGTCCGAGAGGGATCAAGGACAGAATGTTTTTGGTTAGAGCTAAGAAACAATAGAGATAGATACCATTACACGACTGGGATAAGTACAAGCAAAATACTGCAGATGCTGGAAGTCTGAAATAAAAACAGAAATTGCTGGAAATGCTCAGCAGCTCATTCCCTAGAACCAGATCCTTCAATGCCATGTTCCTCGTTGGACTGGGAAAAAAAACTGATGTAGAAACACAGACCTGAAATGGTAACTCTGCTTCTCTCTCTACAGATGCTGCCAGACCTGCTGAGTATTTCCAGCCAACCAAAAAAATGATCCACCTATTCTAATCCCACCTTCCAGCATTTGGTCCGTAGCCCTGCAGATTGTGGCACTTAAGGCGCATATCCAGACTCCTTTTGAATGAATTTAGGGTCTCTGCCTCAACTACCCTTTCAGGCAATGGGTTCCAGACCCCCACTACCATCTCCGTGAAAAAGTTTTTCCTCATCTCCCCTCTAATTTTTCTACTAATCACTTTAAATCTATGCCCTCACGTCACTGACCTCTCTGCTAAGGTGAATAGACCCTTCACATCCACTCTATCCAGGCCCCTCAAAATTTTGTACATTTCAATCAGATCTCCCTTCAGCCTTCTCTGTTCTAAGGAGAACAACCCCAGCCTGTCCAACCTTTCCTCATAGTTGCATTTTTCCAGTCCTGGCAACATCCTTGTAAATCTCCTCTGTACCCTCTTCAGTGCACTTACATCCGTTCTGTAATGAGGTGACCAGAACTGCACACAGTACTCAAGTTGTGGCCTAATCAATGAGTTATGCAGTTCCTGCAAAACCTCCTGGCTCTTATATTCTATACCTCAGCTAATAAAGGAAAGGATTCCATATGCCTTCTTAACCACCTTCATCGACCTGTCCTGCTACCTTCAGGCATCTGTGGACATTCACTCCAAGGTCCCTTACTTCCTCTACGCTTCTCAGTATTTTCCCATTTATTGTGTATTCCTTTGCCTTGTTTGACGTCCCCAAATACATCACTTCACACTTCTCCAAGTTGAATTCCATTTGCCAATTTTCTGCCCATCTGACCAGACCAGCAATAACTTCCTGCAGCCTACAGCTATCCTCCTCGCTATCTACCACATGGTCAATCTCTGTGCCGTCTGAAAATTTCTTGATCATGCCCCCTACATTTACGCCCAAATTGTTAATATATACCACAAAAAGCAGGGTACCTGACCTTCCCACCGCACCCCGCCCACCACAAAAGTCCATAAACTTTTAACTTCAACCCTTTATCACCATCCCCTCCACCAGTAAGATTAATTTGATCCCACTCCCCCACTGCACTGAAATACTTACCTGCTCCCCCCTCCCCACCAGTGTCCCGCATCGGATCACCGAACGGAGATCCAACGGCGCTGGAGTGCCGGCTGCCACCACCAATATAGCATCGGAATGGATGGCAGGAGTGGGAAAATATTTAATTCATTCATTTGCATTTTTGTGAATGTTATTGCTGCTCCTGTCGCTATGAGGCCTCGCTGCCACTGACGGTATTGTACTGGGCCTTCCTGGCGACAAGGCCCATAGTGGGCCGCTCCTGGAGACATTTTCTGCCCCCCCTGCCATGACTCCTGACCCCTCTATCTCTTCTGTCATTCAGGGAACTGTGTATTTATTTATCCTACCTTTCCCCGTCATCGGAATGTATCTCGACTGTATCCAGATTATTTCCTTTTTAAAGGCAGCCCATTGTTCAATTAAAGTTCTGCCTGCCAATCTTCTATTCCAATTTACCTGGGCCAGATCGGTTCTCCCCCATTGATTTGGTGGGCCGAAGGGCCTGTTTCAGTGTTGTATCTCTCTATGACTCTATGAAATTGGCCCTCCCCCAATTAATTATTTTTACTCTGTTTTGCTGTCTGTCATTTTCCATAGCTAACCTAAACTTATGATACCATGCTCACTGTCCCCTAAATGTTCCCCTACTGACAATTGATCCACTTTTCCCAACTCATTCCCTAGAACCAGATCCATCAATCCCACGTTCCTCATTGGACTGGAAAAAAACTGGTGTAGAAAGTTCTCCTGAGCACACTTTAGAAACCTTTCCCCTTCGCTACACTTTACTATATTCCCAGTCTATAATAGATAATCAAAGTCCCCCATTATAACTGATCTATAGTTTTTACACCTTTCTATAATTTCCTTGCAAATTTGTTCCTCTATATCTTTCCCACCATTTGGAGGCCTATAGAATACACACAGTAGTGTGATAAGAATGGAAAGTACTGAAATTTCATTCTGGTGAAAGGTCACAGACCTGAAACATTAACTCTGTTTCTCTCTCCACAGGTGCTGCCAGACCTGCTGAGTATTTCCAGCATCTTCTGTTTTTATTACAGTTATTCCTCTTTTATGGCCACGTGGTACGATGTGGGTGGTTCCCACTTTTCGGGCTGCATTTTACATGTCCGCTGCTGAAATCGGCGGTGGACGTAAACTATGGTGGTCCACCTGTGTGGATCGCACGTCGTGGAGCCACAGTGATATTAAACGCAGTGGCTCATTTCAATGGCCAGGGCGGACCCCTCCCTGATGACGTGGAGGGGGCGGGTGGTCCATCCCCAGCAATGGCACCAGGCGCCATTGCACAGGCACCAATGCCATTCTTAAAGGGCTTCAAGCCCTTCCATTTAATTAAAATTTTTAAAGAGATAATGAGTTAAAATTTATTCAAAAAAATTAAATAACTGTTTCTACCCCCTCTCCACTCCCCAATAACCATACAATTCATTCCTTGCCCTCTCCCCGCACCACCCCCCCAACAAAATACTAACCTTGTGTACCTGACCTTCCCTGCCCCCTCCACCACAGTTCATAACCGTGAACAGTACCCCTTCCCACCATCCCCTACACCAATCCAATGAGCTTGTCCCTGCTCCCGCCCACCCACACTGAAACACGTACCTGCTCCCCGCTCCCCACCAGTGAACGGGTTTCCGAAGGCGCAGGAGTGCCGGCCACCAGCAGCAATATCGCTCCAGGACAGACAGCAGGAGCGAGTAAGAAATTAATTCATTTATTTAAATTTTAATTATGCAAATTTGGCTCCTGCCGCCGAGTGGTGGAGGGGCCGCCATGAGACCTTGCCATTGCCGGCAATATCGGGCTGGGCCTTCCCGGCGTCGAGGCCCGTGGTGGGCACGTGTTGGAGGCACGACAGCCCCTTCAAAAGAGGCGGCAGACCTCCAAGGAGATGGAAGATAAAGCCCCCCAGCCCCCGGGCACGGGAAGCTGTGATGGGCCCGGCGTGCCCCAACCCCAAAGCGCCACACGTAACAACGTGGCCAACGCATGCCAGCTCCGGGACACCGAGAGCAAAGACACGTCTGGCGCACCTCCGGGAAGCCGGGAGCAGTGATGTTTTCGAGGAGGAACAGAGGGAAGCAGCAGAGGACAACCCAATCCTTGCTGCCTACAAGACCACCCCCCCCCCCCCGATGTCACCCTAACGGAACAAACTCTGCATGAAAAACCAGGAGGGGTTTCTGAGCCCAACTAATGTGAAACAGCTTGCTCACACGATGGGTATGCAGGAACATCCCGAAGGACTGGGACTAGCAAGGACAAATGGGATGGGAAGCAACAAATAACTTTAAAAAAAATGGGTGTAAGGATTGCTTCCATTAATGTGCGTAGCATTAAATCTACTACGCGATGTGTTTCAACCTTGGATTACCTCGCCAAGGTCAAAGCCGACCTACTGTTTCTGCAGGAGCGTGGAATACCACACTTCAGCACCTACAGGCAGTGGTGGCAATGGTGGTCCCACGGGCCATCGAACTGGTCGGGGGGTAATGATTGCCGTTTCTCCAGCATAGGTATTCTGCTGTGGGGAGGTAACTTCACCATCTCCGAAGTTAAGGAGGTGGCGGGCGGTCGCCTCCTCGTAGCAGACGTGATGTACAACAACGCTCCGCTCCAATTGATCAACGTGTACGCCCCGGTACAACGCAGCGAGCGGCTGACCGTCTTCCAGCAGCTCCCACTGCTGCTGGCGACGTCCAGGCCGGTCATCCTAGGCGGTGACTTAAACTGCATCATCGATGCTGCTGGCTGGACGATCCGGCAGTGACAACAGCAAACTGGACGTTACGTCCAGATTCCTAATAAAAACAGTTAAAGATGCCAAACTGCGCGACGTCTTCAGCAAACCTGCAGATGGAGCGCAGCGCAGATACACATGGTCAAGATCGGATGGGTCTGCCCGTTCCAGGATTGACTGCCTGTTTGTGTCCCGTGCTGTCACGGTCGGATCCGCCGACATCAAGCCGGTGTTCTTCTCCGACCACTGCCTCTTACTGGCCGACTGTCACTTACAGGACGACCAGCGAGTTGGCAGGGGGACGTGGAAGCTCAATGCCACACTGCTGAACCCAGAGAACGTTGAGGAACTCAAAAGGGATTACAAAGGTTGGAGGACCGTGAAACCCCTCTTTTGAGTCTCCAGTTCACTGGTGGGAAGCGATCAAGGAGAACATCAAGAGGTTCTTCATCCACAAAGGTGTTCAGAGGGCGAGAGAGAGACAGAGGGAAATGTCCCGACTCCAGAAAAGTATGCAAAATCTGCTCCAGCTGCAGTCGATGGGGGTCGAGGTCAAGGAGGACCTCCAAGAGGTGAAGAGCCAGCAGGCCTCGCTCTTTGCCACGGAGGCCTCCAAGATCATCTTCTGGTCCAGAGTCCGCTCCATCGAGCAGGATGAGACATGCTCGCGTTACTTCTTCCAAAAGGTACACAGAGAGAGCTCTGTTATCAGCAGCCTGAAGGAAGAAGATGGCTCGGTAACGTCTTCGCAGTCCGACATACTAAAGGATCAGCAAATCCTTTTATGCTGGGCTGTATGACGTGAAGCCTACAATCAGCAGAGCCTCCCAGTCCTTCCTGTCATCTATCACAGAGGTCTTAGATGACAGCAGGAGGGAGGGACTGGACAAGCCGCTAACTCTGGACGAGCTGACAAAGGCCGTCGAGTCCTTAGAGACGAGTAAAACTCCCGGAAGCGACGGCTTACCGGTCGAGTTATACTCGACCCTGTGGGACTGGGTCGGCCCGGACCTGCTGGAAGTATACGAGAGTATGCTCCTGGCTGGCAGGATGTCAGAATCCATGAGGAAAGGCATCATCACCCTCATTAACAAGCGGAAGGGGGAGAGGTCAGAAATCAGAAATTGGCGGCCCATCTCACTGCTTAATGTTGACTACAAGATTCTGTCCAAAGTCATAGCCAGTCGAGTCAAGTCTGCTCTGGAGTTGGTGATCCACCCCGATCAGACCTGTACTGTACCCGGCAGGAAGATCTCTGATAGTCTCGCGCTACTCAGGGATACGATCGCCTTTGTGCAGGACAGGAGGGTGGACACCTGCCTCATCAGCCTGGACCAGGAGAAGGCTTTTGACAGGATATCGCACACCTACATGATGGACGTGCTTTCCAAAATGGGGTTTGAGGGGGGGAATCTGCAATTGGATCAAACTGCTCTACACAAACATCAGTAGCGCAGTCACAATCAATGGGTGGGAATCGGAAAGTTTCCCGATCCAATCTGGAGTCAGACAGGGCTGTCCTTTCTCCCCTGTCTTGTTTGTTTGCTGTATTGAACCCTTTGCTGAGTCTATTAGGAAGGATGCGAGCATAAGACGGGTAACAATCCCAGACAGTGGAGGCACTCAGGTTAAAACCTCCTTGTACAAGGATGACGTCGCCGTCTTCTGTTCGGATCCGCTGTCCGTGCGCAGACTGATGAGCATCTGCGACCCGTTCGAACTGGCCTCGGGAGCCAAAGTTAACCACGGCAAGAGTGAGGCCATGTTCTTTGGGAACTGGGCTGACCGATCCTTTGTCCCCTTCACCGTCAGGTCAGACTACCTGAAGTTGCTGGGGATATGGTTCAGAAGGGCCCGGGCGTGCACCAAAACCTGGGAGGAGCGAGTAGCCAAGGTACAACACAAGTTGAGCATGTGGGGGCAGCGATCTCTCTCCATTATGGGCAAGAACCTGGTCATCAGGTGCGAGGCGCTCACGTTGTTGCTGTACGTGGCGCAGGTCTGGCCCATACCCCACTCCTGCGCTGTGGCCGTCACCCGAGCGATTTTCCGCTTCATCTGGATCCAAAATGGACCGGGTCCGGCGGGACACGATGCTCAAACCTCTGGACAAGGGTGGGAAAAATGTACCCAACGTCGCCCTCATCCTGATGACCACCTTTGTGTGCAGCTGCATCAAGCTGTGTGTAGACCTCCAATATGCAAACTCCAAGTGTCACTACGTGCTGAGGTTCTATCTGTCCCCGGTGTTGCGAAGGATGGGCCTGGTCACATTGCCACGGAACGCTCCATGCAGTTGGACTGTGCCGTACCACCTATCCTTCGTGGAGCAGTTTCTGCGGGAAAACACCTTTGACCACCGATCCATCAGGCAATGGTCTGCACGGAATGTCCTCAAGGCCCTACGGGAAAAGGAGACGGTGGATCCTGTCGGATGGTTCCCCGAGCAGACCGCCAAAGTCATTTGGCGGAATGCCTCATCACCAGAACTATCAAACAAGCACCAAGATGTAGCTTGGCTGGTGGTGAGAAGAGCCCTCCCCGTCAGATCCTTCCTGCACGCCCGAAGTCTCGCCCCCTCCGCGCAATGCCCCCGCGGTGGCTGTGGTGGGGAAGAGACGGTTGCCCACCTCCTCCTGGAATGTGCCTTTGCAAAGCAGGTGTGGAAAGAAATGCAGTGGTTTTTGTCGAGGTTCATCCCAAGCAGCTCTGTAACACAGGAGTCTGTGCTCTACGGGCTGTTCCCAGGGACGCACACCGAGATAAACATCAACTGCTGCTGGAGGACTATCAATTCGGTGAAAGACGCCCTTTGGTCTGCCCAAAACTTGCTGGTCTTCCAGCGCAAAGAGTTGTCCACCACCGAATGTTGCAGACTGGCACATTCCAAGGTCCAGGACTACGTGCTGAGGGAGGCACTGAAGCTTTGGGCAGCCGCAGCAAAGGCTCAATGGGGAAAGACCACAGTGTAAGGTCCCCCCCACCAAGCTGAACTGAGGGCTGGATCCATGGGAAACCCCTCGAACTGTATCGGGAAAATTTTCATTTGCTGTAAAATGTTAAAATGTAATTGGCATGACAAATGTGAAATGGAAGGGTGGTGAGGCAACTCATGATTGTAATGAAGCAAACGGATCTCAATTGCACTGTTTGTATTTTTTGACTTGGTGCTGTTAGAAATTGGTAATGTATATTTTTACAGATTTTTATGAATAAAGTATATTTTGGAAATAAAAAAAAGTGTTGGAGGCATTTAGTTGGGGGGAGGGGATGTAGGTCACGATAAACCTGTTGAATCCTTTGGAATCAAGTTCTTGATGGGATAAAAATAAGAAACACTGGAAATACTCAGCAGGTCTGGCAGCATCTATGGAGCGAGAAGCAGAGTTAATGTTTCAGGTCAGTGACCCTTCTTCAGATGGGTGCAGGCCTGAGATGACTGTAGATTTCTCTCTTGATTGAAAGTTCAGTTGAAGATGGTGGGACACTTCTAGTTTAGTGCTGTCAATGTAGATGTAGGTTCTACAGCAGGGTCCATGTCTTCTGGCTTGCTGGAACACAAGCTGCTTGATGTCGCTTCTGTCTCTCTCTCTCTCTCTCTCTCTAGGCTGTCTTTTTTTAAGGTAATGCTGTGTTACTTCTCACCTCGTTGCAGGAGACGATCTCATCGCTTCCCAATGGTGATCACCCAATGGCCCTGGACAGGGCTACTTCACATCTTTGTTTCAAAAGAAGACATTCGATTCTGGAATGTTTTAGGATAGAGTGCAATTGACACCTCTAAGCTTTGAAGATTTGTCCTTTGTCTTTGTTGGAAAGTTTGAATACACAAAGGCCAGTCCCCTTTCCGTCAGTGGCGATTTTGAAGCATTGTTCATTTTTAAAAGAAAAAGTCAATTTTTCATAACTCTTCATAGTTAGTCCACAGTTTGTGTCATCGCACCTCACAATAATCCATTATATCCTTCCGTGTTCCATAAATGTAAGACTGTAATAACCAGCCCATGAAACTGACAGACAGCAGAGGGAACTATTTTGAAGTGGGAAATGGATTTGTGTATAGTGCAGAATGGAGTGTTAAACAGAGCGGGAGATCATCTGACTCTACATGGTGTAAATATCTTGTGCCCTTGGATGAGTTGTCCCTTTCCTCCAGGGGATGCAGCAATATCATTTTTTTTTGTGCTGTTTGAGTGAACAAGGAAGAATCTACATTTCAATTCAATGCAGATAGTTGAATGCGCAGTTATTGTATTTTTATGGGATGCATATTCATAGTGAAAATAAAATGAATGTCTTCTTGGTTCAATCAGTTAAGTTGCATTTTTGGTCAAATATCAAATGCCCAATATGGCAGAACAAATTCATCCCCATTTTCTTTTATCTAATTCTACCTTTTTATAATGAACAGAAAATAATTTCTATGGACTGGGAATAAAATGTGTGGAATAGTCAGAGGATTACTAATCATTCCTCTAACTGTACGATAACCATATGCACTCACAGCAAATGAAAGAACATTTTTTTTCTCTACCAACAGGAGAATGGGGAGCTCCAGGAACTAAACGTTAGTAGCAAAACTAAGGCAATTGTGCCTGTGTCTTCTAAAGAAGCTAGCACACAGTCCTTGGGTGAGCTAGTAAGCGATCTACAGGTGAGAATATATTTTGACGTAAATAAGAATTCACCACATTTTTCTGTGGAATAATGTGGATGGCCCTACTAGAGAAGGGGCTACACTCGACCTCCTCTTAGGAAATGAGGATGGGCAGGTGGTTGATGTGTCAGTGGGGGAGCACTTTGGGACCAGTGACCAAAACTCTATTAGCTTCAAGATAGTAATGGAAAAGGATAGGACTGGTCCTCAGGTTGAAGTCCTAAATTGGGGGAAGGCTAATTTCGATGGCATCAGGCAGGAACTTTCAAAAGTTGAATGGGAGAGGCTGTTTACAGGTAAAGGGTCTTCTGGCAAGTGGGAGGCTTTTAAAATTGAGATAGGAAGAGTTCAGGACTGGCATGTTCCTGTTAGATGGAAGGGCAAGGCTGGCAAGTTTAGGGGACCTTGGTTGATGAGGGATATTGAGGGTGTGGTCAGGACAAAGAAGGAGGCATATGTCAGGTAGAGGCAGCTGGGATCAAGCGAGTCCCTCGAGGAGTATAGGGGATGCAGGACTACACTGACGAAGGAAATTAGGAGGACGAAAACGGGCCATGAGATTTCCCTGGCAGATAAGATAAAGGAGAATCCTAAAAGATTTTATAAGACGATTTAGAGTAAAAGGGTAGCTAGGGAGAGAGTAGGTCCCCTGAAAAATCAGTGTGGTAATCTATGTGTGGAGCCATGGGAAATGGGAGAAGTCTTAAATGAATACTTCTCATCTGTATTTACAGTGGAGAAGGTCATGGAAGCCAGTGAGTTCGAGGGAGGGAACAGCGATATCCTGGAGCATATCAACATTACAAAGGAGGAGGTGTTGGAGGTTTTGAAGTGCAGTATGGTGGATAAATCCCCAGGGCCTGACCAGGTGTATCCTAGGATGCTATGGGAAGTAAGGGAGGAGATTGCTGGGACTCTGACAGAGGTTTTTGTATCATCATTAGCCACGGGTGAGGTACCAGAAGACTGGAGGATAGCTAATGTTGTACCTTTATTTAAGAAGGGCAGCAGGGATAAGCCAGGGAACTACAGGCTGGTGAGCCTTACATCAGTGGTGGAAAAGTTATTGGAAGCGATTCTGACAGACAGGATTTATATGCATTTGGAAAGGCAAGGATAGTTAGCATGGCTTTGTGCGTGGGAAATCATGAATTTGATTGGGTTTTTCGAGGAGGTGACCAAGAGGATTGACGAGGGAAGGGCGATGGGCGTTGTCTACATGGACTTTAGCAAGGCCTTTGACAAGGTCCCGCATGGTAGGCTGGTCCAGAAGATTCGAACACATGGGATCCAGGGTGAGCTAGCAAATTGGATACAAAATTGGCTTGGTGATAGGAGGCAGAGGGTGGTAGTGGAGGGTTGTTTTTCAGATTGAAGGCCGGTGACCAGTGGTGTGCCGCAGGAATCGGTGCTGGGCCCTCTGTTTGTCATATATATTAATGACTTGGATGTGAATGTAGGGGGCATGATTAGTAAGTTTGCAGATGGCAGCAAAATTGGTGGTATAGTGGACAGTGAAGAAGGTTGTCTAAGGTTACAACAGGATATAGATCAACTGAGAAAGTGGGAAAGGGATTGGCAAATGGAATTTAATGCAGACAAGTGCGAAGTGATGCATTTTGGGAAGTTAAACCAGGGCAGGACATATACAGTGAATGTCAGGGCCCTGGGGAGTGTTGTTGAGCAGAGAGACCTTGGGGTGCAAGTACATAGTTCCCTGAAAGTGGCAACACAGGTAGACAGGGTGGTGAAGAAGGTGTAAGGCATGCTTGCCTTCATCAGCGGAGGCATTGAGGACAAGATTTGAGATGTCATGTTACAGTTGTACATTGGTTCGGCCACATTTGGAGTACTGTGTGCAGTCCTGGTCGCCGCACTACAGGAAAGGTGTGATTAAGCCAGAGAGGGTGCAGAATAGATTCACAAGGACGTTGCCTGGTTTGGAGGGCTTGAGTTATAAAGAGAGATTGGATAGGCTGGGTCTGTTTTCCCTGGAGCGAAGGAAGCTGAGAGGGGACATGATGGAGGTATATAAAATTATGAGAGGCATAGATAGGGTAGATAGCCAGAGTCTGTTTCCCATGGTAGGGGTGACTAAATCTAGAGGGCATAGATTTAAGGTGAGAGGGAGGAGGTTTAAAGGGGATCAAAGGGGTAAATTTTTCACACAAAGAATATTGGGTATCTGGAATGTTGCCTGAGGAAGTGGTGGAGGCAGGAACAGTAGCGACATTTAAGAGGCATCTGGATAGGTATTTGAATGAGCAAGGCATAGATGGATATGGAATTAATGCAGGCAGGTGGGATTAGTATAGATAGGCATTATGGTCAGCATGGACGAAGGGCCTGTTTCTATGCTGTATGACTCTATGACTCTATAATATTTGTTATCTGGTTGAAGTGTCGTGTGAACAATTTGCTGAAAGCACTTCTATTATGTAAACTCGGTACCTGTGTGCTCACATTTTTTTACTTAAAACAGAAAGCACCAGTTTTGAAATGGCTGTTACAAGTATGTTTGAAAATTGCTATTTGTTCAGAAAATTTACTTTCAATGGAGAAATTTTTGTCAATCTTTCCAACCAGATGATGTTGGAACTATGATGTTGTTGTTGTTATTACAGAGACTTGGTTGAGGGAAGGACAGGATTGGCAGCTAAATGTTCCAGGATTTAGAAGCTTCAGGCGGGATATAGGGGGATGTAAAAGGGGTGGGGGAGTTGCATTACTGGTTATGGAGAATATCACAGCTGTACTGCGGGAGGACACCTCGGAGGGGTCATGCAGCGAGGCAATATGGGTGGAGCTCATGAATAGGAAGGGTGCAGTTACGATGTTGGGGGTTTACTACAGGCCTCCCAACAGCCAGCGGGAGATAGAGGAGCAGATATGTAGACAGATTTTGGAAAGATGTAAAGGTAACAGGGTTGTAGTGGTGGGTGATTTTAACTTCCCCTATATTGATCCAGGAGGGCTTCTTGAAACGATATGGAGATAGTCCAACTCTGGATGGGGCCGTACTGGACCTGGTATTGGGGAATGAGCCTGGCCAGGTGGTCGAAGTTTCAATAGGGGAGCATTTCGGAAACAGTGACCATAATTCTGTAAGTTTTAAGGTACTTGTGGATAAGGATAAGAGTAGTCCTCGGGTGAAGGTGTTAAATTGGGGGAAGGCTAATTATGACAATATTAGGCAGGAACTGAAGAATTTCGATTGGGGGCGGCTGTTTGAGGGTAAATCAACATCTGACATGTGGGAGTCTTTCAAACGTCAGTTGATTAGAATCCAGGACCAGCATGTTCCTGTGAGGAAGAAGGATAAGTTTGGCAAGTTTCGGGAACCTTGGATAAGGGGGATATTGTGAGCCGAGTCAAAAAGAAAAAGGAAGCATTCGTAAGGGCTGGAAGGCTAGGAACAGACGAATCCCTTGAGGAATATAAAGACAGTAGGAAGAAACTTAAGCAAGGAGTCAGGAGGGCTAAAAGGGGTCATAAAAAGTCAATGGCAAACAGGATTAAGGAAAGTCCCAAGGCTTTTTATACATGTATAAAGAGCAAGAGGGTAACGAGGGAAAGGGTTGGCCCACTCGAGGACAGAGGAGGGAATCTATGTGTGGAGCCAGAGGAAATGGGCGAGGTACTAAATGAGTACTTTGCATCAGTATTCACGAAAGAGAAGGACTTGGTGGAGGATGAGCCTAGGGAAGTGAGTGTAGTTAGTCTCAGTCATCTCATTATCAAAAAGGAGGAGGTGTTGGGTATCTTGCAAAGCATTAAGGTAGATAAGTCCCCAGATGCCTGATAGGATCTACCCCAGAATACTGAGGGAGGCAAGGGAAGAAATTGCTGGGGCCTTGACAGAAATCTTTGCATCCTCATTGGCTGCAGGTGAGGGCCCAGAGGACTGGAGAATAGCCAATGTTTTTCCCATTGTTTAAGAAGGGTAGCAAGGATAATCCAGGAAATTATAGGCCGGTGAGCCTTACGTCAGTGGTAGGGAAATTATTAGAGAGGATTCTTCGGGACAGGATTTACTCCCATTTGGAAACAAACGAACTTATTAGCGAGAGGCAGCATGGTTTTGTGAAGGGGAGGTCGTGTCTCACTAATTTGATTGAGTTTTTTGAGGAAGTGACCAAGATGATTGATGAAGGAAGGGCAGTGCATGTTATCTATATGGACTTCAGTAAAGCCTTTGACAATGTCCCGCATGGGAGACTGGTACAAAAGGTGAAGTCACACGGGATCAGAGGTGAGCTGGCAGGATGGGTACAGAACTGACTCGGTCATAGAAGACAGAGGGTAGCAGTGGAAGGGTGCTTTTCTGAATGGAGGGATGTGACTAGTGGTGTTCTGCAGGGCTCAGTGCTGGGACCTTTGCTCTTTGTAGTATATATAAATGATTTGGAGGAAAATGTAGCTGGTCTGATTAGTAAGTTTGCGGACGACACAAAGGTTGGAGTTGCGGATAGTGATGAGGATTGTCAGAGGAGACAGCAGGATATACATCGGTTGGAGACTTGGGCGGAGAAACGGCAGATGGAGTTTAATCCGGAAAAATGTGAGGTAATGCATTTTGGAAGGTCTAATGCAGGTGGGAAGTATACAGTAAATGGCAGAACCCTTAGGAGTATTGGCAGGCAGAGAGATCTGGGCGTACAGGTCCACAGGCCACTGAAAGAGGCCACGCAGGTGAATAAGGTAGTCAAGAAGGCATACGGCATGTTTGCCTTCATTGGTCGGGGCATAGAGTATAAAAATTGGCAAGTCATGCTGCAGCTGTACAGAACTTTAGTTAGGCTACACTTAGAATATTGCGTGCAATTCTGGTCGCCACACTACCAGAAGGACGTGGAGGCTTTGGAGAGGGTACAGAAGAGGTTTACCAGGATGTTGCCTGGTCTGGAGGGCATTAGCTATGAGGAGAGGTTGGAAAAACTCGGATTGTTTTCACTGGAACGACGGAGGTGGAGGGGCGACATGATAGAGGTTTACAAAGTTATTCGTGGCATGGACAGAGTGAATAGTCAGAAGCTTTTTCCCAGGATGGAAGAGTCAGTTACTAGGGGACATAGGTTTAAGGTGCAAGGGGCAAAGTTTAGAGGGGATGTGCGAGACAAGTTCTTTACACAGAGGGTGGTGAGTGCCTGGAACTTGCTGCCGGGGGAGGTGGTGGAAGCAGGTACGATAGTGACGTTTAAGAGGCATCTTGATAAATACATGAATAGGATGGGAATAGAGGGATACGGTCCCTGGAAGTGCAGAAGGTTTTAGTTTAGGCAGGCATCAAGATCGGTGCAGGCTTGGAGGGCCGAATGGCCTGTTCCTGTGCTGCACTGTTCTTTGTTCTTTGTTCAGATATTGTTAAAATTACATGGAAGTCTACAATGCCTGGATCAGAAAGGCTCTCAGGCCTCAATAACATTTTATGTACGAGCTGCCAATGACTGTCGCGCCTCCACAGACAGTTTGTTTATTTTATAAAGTTGAAAATCCAGCCAGTTGTCTCGGATGGGGGAGGCTGCGGGTGCTACTGCATGAGGACTGTGTAGTCAGTGGAGCACACCTCCTGTGTCTGGCTCCACAGGAACTAAAATAAAAGCAAAATACTGCAGATGCTAGAAATCTGAAATAAAAACAGCAAGTGCTGGAATTACTCAGCATGTCTGGAAACATCTATGGAGAGAGGAAGAGTTAATGTCTCAGGTCACTGATGCTGCTGAGTATTTCCAGCACTTGCTGCTTTTATTATCCACAGGAATTACTTTTTTTTTTTAATTACTTATTTTAAATGTAGGTAGCCGGGCTGTAGTAACCGCTGAAGAAATTTGAGAGGAGCACCTACCCTACTCGATCAAAACCAATTTCTGTAAGGAAGCCTAAAACATGAGTTAGGACCCTCGCTTACATATGTAAGGAGATTTACACCTGTTTTGAGTAGCTGCCTAGTAGGCCTGTACAGGCAAGTCTTTAGCAATATGGTGGCCTCTATACTGCAGGCACAGATCGCGGTGCAGGATGCTGTGCCCTGAAATTGGGCCTTGTGCCCCATTTTCCAGGCAGATATTGGGAACAACAAGAACCAATTTCTATCCCGACAAACTGAGTTGGAAACCTTTTCTAAAAATGTAATTCAAGCAAGAAATTAAAATTCAGATATGTATTAATCAGTTTTAGTCGTTCAGCACAAACCCAATTTTCCTACAATTATATTCCATTGCAGTGCATACTTTTTTCATTCATTCTGGTGATGTGGGCATTGCTGGCAAAGCCAGCATTTATTGCCCATTCCTAATTGCCCTTGAAGCAAAGCAGTCTGTGTGGTGAAGCTGCTCCCACAGTGCTGTTAGGGAGGGAGTTCCAGGATTTTGACCCAGCGACAATGAAGAAAAAGTGATATATTTCCAAGTCGGGATGACTTGTGACTTGGAGTAGTAGTGTTCCCACGCGCCTGCTGTCCTTGTCCTAGGTGGTAGAGGTTGCAACGTTGGGAGGTGTTGGCGAAATGCTGCAGTGCATCTTGTAGATGATACACACTGAAGATGGAGGGAATGTTGTTGGAGGGAATGAATGTTCAAGGTGGTGGTTGGGGTGCCAACTAAGTGGGTTGCCTTTTCTTGGATGGTGTTAAGCTTCTTGAATTACAGCTACACTTATCCAGGCAAGTGGAAATTATTCCATAGCACTCCTGACTTGTGCCTTGTAGATGGTGGAAAGGCTTTGGGAAATCAGGAGGTGAGTCACTTATTGCAGAATATTCAGCCTCTGACCTGCTCTTGTAGCCACATTAATTGTGCTGGTCCAGTTAAGTTTCTGGTCGATGGTGACACCCAGGATGTTTGTGATGAGCAATTCAACATGGTAATTCCATTGAATGTCAAGAGGAGGTGGTTGGACTTTTTCATGTTGGCGATAGTCTTTGCCTAGCACGAGTGTGACATGTATTTTATTTGCCACCTATCAGTGCCAACCTGAATGTTGTGCAGGCATTGCTACATGTGAGCACTGTCTATTTCACTACCTGAGGAGTTGCAAATTGTACCGAACACTGTGGCATCATCAGCAAATATTCCCACTTTTGACCTTATGATGGAAGAAAAGTCATTGATGAAGCAGCTTAAGATGGCTGAGCCTCGGACACTGTTTTTTTGGGGGGGTTATGATCAGTGATTTTAAAATGAATCTTTGGTTTTGATGCTAGGCTGACTTGCAGAATGGTCTCACAAAGGTTCATGTGTTGGAACGCCGACTGCTGTATGGATGGAATGATTTTGAAGTGGATAAACATGAACCAATTTGGAAGAAATATCTTGGCCAGGTAATGTGTGTGATGAATTCTGAAATTATCGATGAAAACAAACTGAAGAAAAATGTTGACTATAATGTGGCCCGCGTTTGAATGTAGCCTTATCCTTGGGTTCATTGTGATTTTTCGTCAATTTTACATTTTACAAGAGGCAGTTTGACATTTTGCAGAAATGTGAGGCAGAATTCTAACTGCTAAGGGCGAGTGGGGTCAGGTGTGGGTGCAAAGTTAAAGCCCCAAAAAGTGCCTGTGAATCAGGAATCCAACATGATCCTGCCCACTTCCAGGTTTAACCAGGGATGTTTGAAGGAAAGCAGGAAACCCCCGTGGAACTATCAGGCAAGTACTTAAAATATTTACATAGTTAGTTATGAATTTAACCCAGGATTCTGGCTTTAACTGCCAGCATGTGGGTTTCCTAAGCTGTGTGGAGCTCGTCAGGGTCAACAAGGTGAGAATAAAGTGGGAAACCATTGTTCAATAAAACTGTGAAGCCTGAAAGCCTTTAGATAGTGCAATTGCATATAGTTGTTGGCCATCCTATATGAAAGGTTTGTGCTCACAGCACTTGTTTGGAGAGCACGATTTCACTGCTTGGCAGGTGATTTCCAACTTTTTGGAAGTCATTTCACCCACCTTGGAGTTTACTCGCCTTGATCTGAACTTCCCTGCTGTTGGCCTTCACTGGAGCATGGGAGCAACCTTTGCAGGTTACAGCATGGAATTCTGATGAAGGACAACAGGAGCAGCCACACCAACACCAGCAGGAGCAGCAACACCAACGACCTTCTCTGCAGCCATATCCCACTCCATGGGACAGGGGATGGACACAAAGCTCCAGATTGAAGAAGGCGATACTCTCAGCACAGGGGATACAGACAGAGGATTTGCTTCCTTGACATGACAGAGCAACAGTGCATCAGGAGGCTTAGGCTTTTGCAGAAGACTAAACTAAAAGATCAGGATATTGGGATGGAGGACCAAAAGCATGACAAAAGAAGTAAGTTTTAAGCAGGATCTTGAAGGAAGGAGAGAGGTAGAGATGTTTAGGAAGAGAATTCGAGACCATAGTGCCTAGACAGCTGAAAGGCCAAAGTTGAAGGAATGTAGAGCTTGGAGGGATTTGCGATAAGGCTGGAGAAGGATACAAACAAAGGGAGAGATGAGGCCTTCAATTGGAAGTCTGGTCAGGAGAGCATTGGAACAGTCAAATGCAGAGGAAGCAAAGGCATGGATCAGAGTTTCAGCAACTAGTGGGCTCAGGCAGAGGCAGGGGCAGAGGCACAAAATATTGCAAAGGTGGAACCAGGCGGTCTTTGTCATTGGAGAGAATACAGAGAGTCAGCAAGACAGCTTGAGCAAATTTTTTTTTTAGATTTAGAGATACAGCACTGAAACAGGCCATTCGGCCCACCGAGTCTGTGCCGACCATTAACCACCCATTTATACTAATCCTACACTAATCCCATATTCCTACCACATCCTCACCTGTCCCTATATTCCCCTACTACCTACCTATACTAGGGGCAATTTGTAATGGCCAATTTACCTATCAACCTGCAAGTCTTTTTGGCTTGTGGGAGGAAACCGGAGCACCCGGAGGAAACCCACGCAGACACAGGGAGAACTTGCAAACTCCACACAGGCAGTACCCAGAGGAACTCCTGCAGTGATGTCCTGGAGCTCAGATGATTGACCTCCAACAACCATAACCATCTTCCTTTGCGCTAGGTATGACTCCAGCCAGCGGAGGGTTTTCCCCCTGATTCCCATTGACCTCAGTTTTGCTCAGGCTCCTTGATGTCATACTCGGACAAATGCTGCCTTGATGTCAAGGGCAGTCACTCTCACCTCACCTCTTGAGTTCAGCCCTTTTGTCCATGTTTGAACGAAGGCTGTAATGAGGTCAGGAGCTGAGTGGCCCTGGCGGAACCCAAACTGAGCAGGTTATTGCTAAGCAAGTGCTGCTTGATGGCACTGTTGATGACACCTTCCATCACTTTACTGATGATAGAGAGTCGGCTGATGGGGCGGTAATTGGCCGGGTTGGACTTGTCCTGCTTTTTGTGTACAGGACATACCTGGGCAATTTTCCACATTGCAGGGTAGATGCCAGTGTTGTAGCTGTACTGGAACAGCTTGGCTAGGGACGTGGCAAGTTCTGGAGCACAGATCTTGAGTACTATTGCCAGAATATTGTCAGGGCCCATAGCTTTTGCAGTTTCCAGTGCCTTCAGTCGTTTCTTGATATCACGCGGAGTGAATCGAACTGGCTGAAGTCTGGCATCTGTGATGCTGGGGACTTCAGGAGGAGGCCGAGATGGATCATCAACTCGGCACTTCTGGCTGAAGATTGTTGCAATTGCTTCAGCCTTATCCTGATGTGCTGGGCTCCCCCATCATTGAGGATGGGGATATTTGTGGAGCCACCTCCTCCAGTTAGTTGTTTAATTGTCTACCACCATTCACAGCTGGATGTGGCAGGACTGCAGAGCTTAGATCTGATCCATTGGTTATGGGATCGCTTAGCTATCACATGCTGCTTACGCAGTTTGGCATGCAGGTAGTCCTGTGTTGTAGCTTCACCAGGTTGACACCTCATTTTGAGGTATGCCTGGTGCTGCTCCTGGCATGCCCTCCTGCACTCTTCATTGAACCAGGGATGGTCTCCTGGCTTGATGGTAATAGTAGAGTGGGGGATATGCCGGGCCATGAGGTTACAGATTGTGGTTGAGTACAATTCTGCTGCTGCTGATGGCTCACAGCGCCTCATGGATGCCCAGTTTTGCATTGATTTTTTTTTAGATTTGGAGATACTGCACTGAAACAGGCCCTTCGGCCCACCGAGTCTGTACCGACCATTAACCACCCATTTATACTAATCCTACACTAATCCCATATTCCTACCACATCCTCACCTGTCCCTATATTCCCCTACCGCCTACCTATACTAGGGACAATTTATAATGGCCAATTTACCATTAACCTGCAAGTCTTTTGGCTGTGGGAGGAAACCCACGCAGACACAGGGAGAACTTGCAAACTCCACACAGGCAGTACCCAGAATTGAACCCGGGTCGCTGGAGCTGTGAGACTGCGGTGCTAACCACTGCGCAACTGTGCCGCCCTTGCTCGATCTGTTCGAAATCTATCCCATTTAGCACTGTGATAGTGCCACTCAACTCGATGGATGATATCCTCAATGTGAAGGCGGGACTTAGTCACCACAAGGACTGTGCGGTGATCACTCCTACCAATACTGTCATGGACAGAAGCACCTGCAGCAGGCAGATTGGTGAGGACGAGGTCAAGTATGTTTTTCCCTCGCGTTGGTTCCCCCACCACCTGCCGCAGACCCAGTCTAGCAGCTATGTCCTTTAGGACTCGGCCAGCTCGGTCAGTAGTGGTGCTACCGAGCCACTCTTGATGATGGACATTGAAGTCCCCCGCCCAGAGTACATTTTGTGCCCTTGCCACCCTCAGTGCTTCCTCCAAGTGGTGTTCAACATGGTGGTGTACTGAGTCATCAGCTGAGGGAGGGCAGTAGGTGGTAATCAGTAGGAGGTTACCTTGCCCATGTTTGACCTGATGCCATGAGACTTCATGGGGTCCAGCGTCGATGTTGAGGACTCCCAGGGCAACTCCCTCCCTACTGCATACCACTGTGCCACCACCTCTGCTGGGTCTGTCAAGCCCCCCAGATGTTAGTAAGGAGGACTTTGCAGGGTCTACAGGGCTAGGTTTGCCGTTGTCGTTTCCGGTGCCTCGGTCACTGCCGGGTGGTCCGTCAGGTTTCATTCCTTTTTATTAACTTTGTCGTGGTTAGGTACAACTGAGTGGCTTGCTAGGCCATTTCAGAGGGCATGTAAGAGTTAAACACATTACTGTGGGTCTGGCGTCACATGTAGGCCAGACCAGGTAAGGACAGCAGATTTCCTTCCCTGAAGGACATTAGTGAACCAGATGGGGTTTTTACAACAATCGACAATGGTTTCATGGCCATCATTAGACTAGTTTTTAATTCCAGATTTATTAATTAAATTCAAATTCCACCTTCTGCTGTGGTGGGATTCGAACTCATGTCCCCAGAGAAATTCCCTGGGTCTCTGGGTTACTAGTCCAGTGATAATACCACTACGTCACCGCCTACCCATGATGATGAAGGGAAGGTCATTGATGAAGCAGCTGAAGATGGTTGGGCCTAGGACACTATTTTATTTTTTAAAATTTTATTTATTTAGAGATACAGCACTGAAACAGGCCCTTTGGCCCACTGAGTCTGTGCCGACCAAGAACCACCCATTTATACTAACCCTACAGTAATCCCATATTCCCTACCACCTACCTACATTAGGGGCAATATACAATGGCCAATTTACCTATCACCTGCAAGTCTTTGGCAGTGGGAGGAAACCGGAACACCCGGCGAAAACTCATGCGGTCACAGGGAGAACTTGCAAACTCCGCACAGGCAGTACCCAGTATTGAACCCAGGTCCCTGAAGCTGTGAGGCTGCGGTGCTCGCCACTGTGCCACCCTGAGGAACTCCTGCAGCGATCTCCTGGGGCAATGATAGGCCTTCAATATTCACAACCATCTTCCTTTATGCTAAGTATGACTCCAACCAGTGGAGAGTTTCCCTCGATTCCCATTGACTTCAATTGTACTCGGGCTCCTTCATGCCATACTCGGTCAAATGCTGCCTTGATGTCAAGGGCAGTCACACTCACCTCACCTCTGGAGTTCAGTTATTTTGTCCATGTTTGGACCAAGGCTGTAATAATGTCAGGAGCTGTGTGGCCCAGGCAGAACCCAAGTTGAGCATCGGTGAGCAGGTTATTGCTGTGTAAGTGCCACTTGATAGCATTATCGATGACACCTTCCATCACTTTGCTGATGATGGAGAATAGACTGATTGGGCAGTAATTGGCCGAATTGGATTTGTTATGCTTTTTGTGGATAGGAGATACCTAGGCAATTTTTCAGGTAGATGCCAGTGCTGTAGCTGTACTGGAACAGCTTGGGTAAGGGAGTGGCTAGTTCTGGAGCACAAGTCTTTCGTACTACTGCCTGGATGTTGTCAGGGCCCATGGTCTTTGCTGTATCCAGTGGCATCAACCATTTCTTGGAGTGAATGGAATTGTTTGAAGACTGGCATCTGTGATGTTGGGGACCTCGGGAGGAGGCTGAGATGGATCATTCATTCAGCACTTCTGGCTGAAGATGATTGCAAATGCTTCAGCCTTGTCTTTTGCACTGACATGCTGGGCTCCTCCATCATTGTCTTCCATTCATGATTGGATATGGCAGACCTGTAGAGTTTTGATCTGATCCATTGGTTGTGCGATCGCTTGGCCCTGTCTTTCACATGCTGCATCCGCTGTTTAGCATGCAAATAGTCCTGTGTTGTAGCTTCACCAGGTTGGCACCTCATTTTTAGGTATGCCTGTTGCTGCTCCTTATATGCTGTCCTACACTCCTCATTGAGTTGATCCCCGGCTTGATGGTAATGGTAGAGTGAGGTATATGCTGGGCCATGACGTTTCATATTGTGGTTGAATGCAATTCCGCTGTTGCTGATGGCCCAGAGTGCCTCATGGATGCCCAGTTTTGAGCTGCTAGATCTGTTCTGAATGTATCCCATTTAGTATAGTTGTAGTGACACACAACACGATGGAGAGTATCCTCAGTGTAAAGACAGGTCTTCATCTCCACAAGGACTATGCAGTGGTCATTCCAACCAATACTGTCATGGACAGATGCATCTGTGACAGGTCAATTTGGTGAAGATGAGGACAAGTAGGTTTCTCCCTCTTGGTTCTCTCACCAGCTGCCACAGGCCCAGTCTAGCAGTTATGTCCTTTAGGACTCAACCAGCTCGGTCCGTAGTGATGCTACCTAGCCACTCTTGATGATGGACATTGAAGTCCCCCACCCAGAGTACATTCTGTACCCTTGCTACCTTCAGTGCATCTTCCAAGTGTTATTCAATATGGAGCAGTACTGATTCATCAGCTGAGGGAGAGAATAGATGGTAATCAGCAGGAGGTTTCTTTTGCCCAGCATGTCAGTGCAAAAGACAAGGCTGAAGCATTTGCAATCATCTTCAGCCAGAAGTGCTGACCTGATGTTTGACCTGATGCCGTGAGATTTCATGGGGTCCAAAATCAACATTGAGGTCTCCCAGGACAACTCCCGCTTGACTCCCACAGTGCCACCACTTCTGCTGGGTCTGTCCTGCTGGTAGGAAAGGACGTATCCAGGAATAATGATGGAGTCTGGGATATTGGCTGTAAGGTATGATTCGGTGATTATGACTATGTTGGGCTGTTGCTTGACTAGTCAGTGGGACAGTTCTCCCAGTTTGGCACAAGCCCCCAGATGTTCGTAAGGAGGACTTTGCAGCGTTGACAGGGAAGAGTGTGCCATTGTCATTTCCAGTGCCTAGGTTGAAGCCAGGTGATCCGTCCGGTTTTATTCCTTTCTCAACATTTCTATAGCTAAGGGGCAGCATGTGGATGTCGAAGAGAAAGAGGCCAAGGAAAGATCCACAAAGAAATCTAGGACAGGAAGAAAAACAGCTGCTGGAGATGCTATGTCTGCACTCAGAGTGGAACCAAGTAAGAATTTGAATGAGACAGGAAGGAGTATGGTAATATTGGCCCCCTGAAGGTGTGTTCGGAGGGAATATCGGTGAGAGAGGAGTTTGGGTTAGTTGGGGTTCTGCTCATAAGGAAAGTTTTTTACATATTTGAAAGCTATGCATATTTTGCTTATAACTTTTTTTAACAAAGTTACAAAACTTAGGAATATATGTATGTTAAGATGAATATTGATTAGCTTTAACTACTATTTGTTGTGAGTTATAATCTGTTAACTGATGGATTATCAACTTGGGAAAGCACAGTCATAAAAGATATTGGAAAATATCAGTCATTCATCCTGCACTGTTAACATTTGACTGTTTTAACCCTATTTTTCATAACCATTTTCCTCTATTAAGTCATTAAGTTTTGTTTATCTAGCACTGTACTGGATGCATTGTTCACTAAAGTAAGTGTCACAAGATAAAGTGAAAGCTTAATTTTTAAAAAAGACAAACAATATTTACATATCAGCTTTTACAATTGTATTAATTCCATCCAGACACATGAAAACGTAATTATTTTACAAGAACCAGATACAAACAAAATGATGACAAACATACTAGAAATTAAGATTTATATTTTGATATATAATATAATCAGTGCTATTTTGGGTGCTTACTAATTTTTGGTTTCAATCCTAGTTCAAGAATCCCCTTATTCTGTTGCTTTTGACCTCAGCTGTTATTAGTTTCATCACTAAAGAGATTGAAGATGCAGTGAGCATAACAGTGGTATGTATAAATGTTCACCCAGTCAGCTCTCAGTGAATGTAATCTGGCATGTTACTAAGACTTTTGGTGGGGGGCAGGGGGCGGGTGGGGGGGGTGGTGGTGGTGGTGGTGGTGGAGGGGGGGATGGGTGACCAACTTTCCACAGAAAAAATAATTAAAGTTAAATTTAAATGTTGGGTTTTAAATGCTAAGTGTATGCACAAACATCATTTTTTTAAATATTATGATGGAAGGTGATTAACATGTTTAATGAGTTAGGCATTGAAGTTATTTCTCCAAAGAGTGAAAATGCTCAGTAGTTTGCTTGCCTATTTTAGTCACGGATAAATATGTCAGCCCCTGGTCCTGGGCACTCAGCAAATCTTTCCACTTTTCCTTTGGTTGTGAGAATAAGGAGACAAAATAAGGACAGAAACGCACACTAAGGCCAGAATTTAACCATGAGCGGCAGGGTCACGGAGGCAGAAGTGGAAGAGGGTAGCGAAGGCTCTCCTGCTTCGACCTCCACTCCTGTTGCAATGGCGCGCTGGCCAGCCAATTAACAGCCAGCAAGCGGGGTCGTCAACGTATCCACAACTGGGGGTGGGAGGTAAGGCAGCGGCCACGTCATCCCGTGACCCGAAAGAAGGTGTCAACAGCATCTTTAAGGGGTGTGCAGATATCACAAGAAGGAAGCCTGGAGTTTCATCGAAACCCTCATCTGCATGAAACCCCAATCAGTCTCTGAAGAATATCCCTCATTTGCCTGTGACCACCCCCTCATCTGCCTGCTGCAACCCTTCATCTGCCTCACCACAAGGAAACCCCTTCTGCCTGACATCAGTCAAGCAAGTCAACCAAAAAGCCTGTGGAACCCTCTTGAGGGCATGGCGAAAGCGAGAACCCCGGTGGCCCCACAGTTCAGTAATGACTTCCTGCATGTCCTTCTCCAGGCTGCTTGGGAAAGGTAGGAGATCCTCTTCCCTTGGGACTGAAGGAGGAGACCTCCCCACTGAACCAAGCAAGCTTGGATGGAGATCGCAGGGGAGATTCACAGCCATGGGGTTTTCCACAGAACATGGATTCAGTATCACAAGTGGGTCAATGACCTTCCCGCTCTACCAGGGTGAGGTGGAGGAGGGGACCTCAGAGGATAGAGCATCATATCCTTGCGCCTCACCCTCCACCAGCTCAGATATTGTCACCTCAGTGGGTAAGTGCACGGTAATAGATCCAGGGTCACAAGCTGAAGAGACATCACCCAAGAGCTGGACCAGCGGTCAGAGGCTATGACAGCCGAGGCCTCTGACACTCTGAGGACTGTGGGAGGGCAGGCACATGATGAGTCCTCGGTTGATGACATGCTTTTGGAGTTTTCCGTACGGAAGCAGATGCTACAGGTTCAGCATGAGGTGTGTGGAGATCTGGCGGAGATTCCAGAGGGTATGTGCACCCTGGACCTGACAGTGGAGAGGTCCATCCAGACCATGACTGCTGCGATCTCCCTCTCATCTTGTGCGTGGCCTTACCCATTGAGAGGTTTGTGACTCTCGTGGAGAGCCACATCCAGTACACCAGTCAGTGGCTGCCAGGGATGCTTGCAGACCTGCATGCCATCACCTTGTTCATGAGCTCTACCTAGCAGTGGTAAGGCGAGAGGGGGACGAGGCACCTTGAGTCACCAGCAGGTCCTCATCCTTCTCAGGTCAGCAGGAGGTTCAAGTGTGCCTTGTGAGGAAGGAGGAGTAGCTGCCTTATGTATCTGAGGGCTTCTGTCAGGGCACTCCTGATGTGGACATTGCATCCTAGGGTCTTAAAAGAAATTGCTACAGAGATTGGTTGTAATTGTCCAAAATTACCTCGATTTTGGAAAGGTCCCAGTGGATTGCAAAACGGCAAATGTAAAACTCTATTCCAGAAAGTGGGAGGACAGAAAGTGAGAAACTATAGGCCAATTAGCCTAACATATGTCATTGGGAAAATGCTAGAATCCATTATTCAGGAAGCAGTAGCAGGACATTTAGAATATCCTAATGCAATTGGGTAGAGTCAACATGGTTTTAAGAAAAGGAAATGGTATTTGAAAAATTTATTGGCGTACTTTGAGGATATAACACGGAGGGTGGATTTTTTAAAATTCTGTCATGGGATGTGGGCGTCGCTGGCTATGCCAGCATTTATTGCCCATCCCTAATTGCCCTTGAGAAGGTGGTGGTGAGCTGCCTTCTTGAACCGTTGCAGTCCATGTGGGGTAAGGAGACCCACTGTGCTGTTAGGAAAGGAGTTCCAGGATTTTGACCCAGCAACAGTGAAGGAACGGCGATTATAGTTCCAAATCTGGATGGTGTGTGACTTGAAGGGGAACTTGCAGGTGGTGGTGTTCCCATGCATTTGCTGCCCTTGTCCTAGTTGGTAGAGGTCGCGGGTTTGGAAGGTGCTATTTAAGGAGCCTTGGTGCATTGCTGCAGTGCATCTTGTAGATGGTACACTGCTGCCACTGTACGTCGGTGGTGGAGGAAGTGAATGTTTGTAGATGGGGTGCCAATCAAGTGGGCTGCTTTGTCCTGGATGCTGTCAAGCTTCTTGAGTGTTGTTGGAGCTGCACCCATCCAGGCAAATGGAGAGTATTCCATCACACTCCTGACTTGTGCCTTGTAGATGGTAGACAGGCTTTGGGGAGTCAGGAGGTGAGTTGCTCGCTTCAGGATTCCTAGCCTTTGACCTGCTCTTGTAGCCACAGTATTTATATGGCTACTCTAGTTCAGTTTCTGGTCAATGGTAACCCCTAGGATGTTGATAGTGGGGGATTCAGCGATGGTAATGCTGTTGAATGTCAAGGGGAGGTGGTTAGATTCTCTCTTGTTGGAGATGGTCATTGCCTAGCACTTGTGTGGCACGAATGTTACTTGCCACTTAACAGCTCAAGCCTGGATATTGTCCAGGTCTTGCTGCATTTCTACATGGACTGCTGCAGTATCTGAGGAGTCGCAAATGGTGCTGAACATTGTTCAATCATCAGCGAACATCCCCACTTCTGACTTTATTATTGAAGGAAGGTCATTGATGAAGCAGCTGAAGATGGTTGGGCCTTGGACACTACCCTGAGGAACACCTGCAGTGATGTCCTGGAGCTCAGATGATTGACCTCCAACAACCACAACCATCTCCCTTTGCGCTAGGTATGTCTCCAGCCAGCGGAGGTTTTCCCCCTGATTCCCATTGACTTCTGTTTTGCTCAGGCTCCTTGATGCTATAATCAGTCAAATGCTGCCTTGATGTAAAGGGCAGTAACTCTCACCTCACCTCGAGTTCAGCTCTTTTGTCCATGTTTGAACCAAGGCTATAATGAGGTCAGGAGCTGTGTGGCCCTGGTGGAACCCAAACTGAGTATCACTGAGCATTATATTGCTAAGCAAGTGCCACTTGATAGATGATAGATACCGCAATAGATGTAGTATATTTGGATTTCCAAAAGGCATTCAGTGAGGTGCCACATAAAAGGTTACTACACAAGCGAAGAGCTCATGGTTTGGGGGGTAATATATTAGCATGGATAGAGGATTGGCTAACATACAGGAAACAGAGAATTGGGATAAATGGGGCATTTTCAGGTTGGCAAACTGTAACTAGTGGAGTGCCACAGGGATCAGTGCTGAGGCATTAAGTATTTGTGATCTACATTAATGATTTGGATGAAGGTACCGAGTGTATTGTAGCCAAATTTGCTGACGATATAAAGATAGGTAAGAAAGCAAGTTTGTAAGGAGGACACAATTTACAAAGAGATATAGTTAGGTTAAGTGAATGGGCAAAAATTTGGTAGATGGAGTATAATATGGGAAAATATAAGGTTCCCACTTTGGTGGGAAGAATAGAAATGCAGAATCTTACTTACATGGAGAGAGACTGCAGAATGCTGCAGTACAGAGGGATCTGGGTGTCTGTACCTGAATCACAAAAAGTCAGTATGCAGGTTCAGCAAGTAATTAGGAAGGTAAATGGAATGTTGGCATTTATTGCAAGTGGGATGGATCATAAAAGTAGAGAAGTCTTGCTACAGTTGCAGAGGGCACTTGTGAGACCGCACCTAGAGTACTGTTTACAGTTTTGGTCTCCTTACTTAAGGAGGGATATACTTGCATTGGAAACAGTTCAGAGAAGGTTCACTAGGCTGATTTCTGGTATGAAGGGGTTGTCTGATGAGGAAAGGTTGAGCAGGTTGGGCCTATACTCATTGGAGTTTAGAAGAATGAGAGGTGATCTTATTGAAAAGTATAAGATTCTGAGGGGGCTTGAAAGGGTAGATGCTGAGAGGATGTGTCCCTCGTGGGTGAATCTAGAACTAGGGGGCAAAGTTTCAAAATAAGGGGTCTCCCTTTTAAGACGGAGATGAGGAGGAATTTCTTCTCGGAGAGTCATTAATCTTTGGAATTCTCTTCCCCAAAAGAGCAGTGGATGCTGGGTCATTGATTATATTCAAGGCTGACCGAGATAGATTTTGATCTACAAGGGAGGTAAGGGTTATGGGGCCAGGCAGGAAAGTGGCGTTAAAGTCACAGTCAGATCAGCTATGATCTTATTGAGTAACGGAGCAGACCTGTGGGGCTGAACTACCTAGGCCTGATCCTACTTCTTATGTTATGTAGGCTAGGTTAGATAATCTGGGGTTGTTCTACTTGGAGCAAAGAAGATTGAGAGGAGATTTGATAGAGGTGTACAAGATTATGACAGGATTAGATAAGTTAGACAAGTAAAAACTGTTCCCATTAACTAATGGTGCAAGGACTAGGGACACAGATTGAAGGTTTTGGGCAGGGGGAATGTGAGGAAGCACTTTTTTATGTAGTGAGTGGTAATGACATCGAGCACGCTGCCCAAGAGGGGGGTGGTGGGGGTGGGGGGAAGCAGAAACACATTATGATTTCAAAAGAAATTGGATGGGCACTTGAAGGAAATAAACTTGCAGGTTAGGGGGAAATCGGGCAGGGGAGTGGGACTAACTGGATTGCTCCACGGAGAGCTGGCATGGACTCGATGGGCCGAATGGCCTCCTCCTTTACCGTAAACGACTCAATGCTGTATCTCCTTCTATGCTGTATCATTCTATGATTCTATACAAGGGCCATCTGATGTGGGAAAGCATAGTATGCTAATTAATTTTCGATTTCTTGTTAAGACATGTTATACTGATTGAATGATATAAGTGAGTCTGATCATAAATGTTGTCGTATGTTCACTTACAGCCTGAGAAATAAAACAGTTCATTGTGCCATTCTGACCTCATCTCATTTGAGTGTAAATAGTCTGTCTATTAAGAGGTAGAGATGGGCAATCAATGCTGACCTACCCAGCAATGCCCACATCTCATGAATGAATAAAAAAAAGTGTCACACTTGTGAAGGGTGTACACAAAAGACACAGTATCCAATTCATGTGTCAAGGCAGTGCATTGTTGCATCCCCTGGGTTACACTTAGTTATAAATAGATATTGGTCTGTATAAGCCAACTTTGCAATGTAGCAACAGCGGATGTACTTACAGGAATGATTGGTGTCACAGAAATGCCGGAAATACACAACAGGAATCAAAATCTGTAATGGGAGGCGGTGTGGGGGGTGGGGGGGGGGGGGGGGGTGGATGCTGTCTCTTTAGTATGGCTTCATGTTCCTGCTGATCCTAATGCTCACATTGGTTCAACATTCCTTTGAGCTGATTTCAGTGCATGTGAAAATCTGACAGTTTCCGTAAATAGCATCCCATACACAATTCAGTTCTGATGAAAGGTCACTGACCCGAAACGTTAACTTTGTTGCTGTCTCTACAGATGCTGCCAGACCTGCTGAGTATTTCCAGAACTCTTTTTTAATTTCAGATTTCCAGCATCTGCAGTATTTTGCTTTTATTTATCCCGTACACAATGCCAGCTTTTCACATCCACTTTTGCATTTCGGAACCCAACCAAGATCAATGTCAAAAAGGTGCTCAGTAATTAGCAACGCAGGGTCTTTCTGTCTGAATGCCCAGAAGCAGAGAATCCTCTTCATCGGGGTTATTTGAAGGAGAAGAATGTTTTTGTTAGGAAACTTAAGGGTATCTTTTTGAAACTTGGTCATGAAGTGATGAAATAATGCAACAATTTCTGACACAAATGGTTAAACAAGAGAAATCCAAATATTAAAATACATTTCTTTCATGAAACAGGAAGTATTTTATATACAACTCAGTAAGCTAATGTCATTCCTTTTGTAGGCGATTGTAATTGTTGTCACAGTTGCCTTTGTGCAGGTAAGATATATTCCCATTAATTCAGTAGAAATCTTTGTGAAATTAATGACTTAAAATCTTGCTGTGTTGCCTCGTAACAATTTTTTTTTTTCAGGAGTACCGTTCTGAGAAGTCTCTGCAAGAATTAGGCAAACTAATTCCTCCAGAATGTAACTGGTGGGTGCTACCTCCGAATATTTTCATAAAAAGTGTGGCAGCAATCCTCACCTGTCAGATCATGCATAGATCGGGGATCTTCTAGGAGCTGCTGACACTCCACTGTCATAACTCTGTTAAAGTGTAAATGGTGGGCTGAAATTTACCAGCACCCAGCATTGGGGATCGTGGCAGGGGGGCCCGGAGAATACTTCCAGGAGAGGTCCGCCACAGGCTCAACGCTGGGAAGGCTACGCTGCATTTTACGGGGTTGGTGAGGCCTCCAGGTGGCCCCGCCTTGCTGCTTGGTGGCAGAGCTTTAATTTCAATATTTAAATAAATGTCAAAGCATGCAAAAACACCTACCTTGTCCTGATGGCTGTCCCACGCCAATATTCCGAATGGTGGCCGGAATTCCCACCCCATCAGATTTCCGTTCAGAGATCCGAGGCATGACACTGGTGGGGAGGGGGGAGGAGTGAAATTTTCAGGGTTGGGGGGAGCAGGGGAAACAGTTTCTATTGGCTGAGGGGATGGTGGGAAGGGGTTGAGGGGCAAAGGTAATGAAGTTCGGGGAGGAAAGCTTGGGTTGGGAAGAAAAGTTTTTGTGGTGGGATAGGTGCAAAACTGAAGTGTGTAGTCATTGGGGGTGGGTGGGAGAGGGGCTTCCAGCTTTTACTTAATTTTTTTAATCTTACTTAGAAATGGGTTTCTCTTTAAAAATTTAAATTCAACTAAAGGGCTTGAGCCCTTTAAAAATGGCGCCAGCCCCTGCGCGGTGGCGCCGGACGCCATTGTCGGGGTTAAAGCACACGCCCCCTCTACGATAATAAAAGCAAAATACTGCGGATGCTGGAAATCTGAAACAAAAACAAGAAATGCTGGAATCACTCAGCAGGTCTGGCAGCATCTGTGGAAAGAGAAGCAGAGTTAACGTTTCGGGTCAGTGACCCTTCTTCGGAACTGACAAATATTAGAAAAGTCACAGATTATAAACAAGTGAGGTGGGGGTTGGGCAAGAGATAACAAAGGAGAAGGTGCAGATTGGACCAGGCCACATAGCTGACCAAAAGGTCACAGAGCAAAGGCAAACAATATGTTAATGGTGTGTTGAAAGACAAAGCATTAGTACAGATTAGGTGTGAATATACTGAATATTGAACAGCAGCAAGTGCAAACCTGAAGAAAAACAACCTGAAAAAAACAGTGGGTAAGCAAACTGAACAAACTAAGATGAAATGAAATAAATGCAAAAAAAGATTGTCAAAAATGTAAAAAGGAATGTAAAAAAAAAGGAAGAAAAAATAACTAAAAATGACTAAAAATGAAAGTAAAGTGGGGGCTGTCATGCTCTGAAATTATTGAACTCAATGTTCAGTCCGGCAGGCTGTAGTGTGCCTAATCGGTAGATGAGATGCTGTTCCTCGAGCTTGCGTTGATGTTCACTGGAACACTGCAGCAATCCCAGGACAGAGATGTGAGCATGAGAGCAGGGGGGAGTGTTGAAATGGCAAGCAACCGGAAGCTCAGGGTCCTGCTTGCGGACTGAGCGGAGATGTTCCGCAAAGCGGTCACCCAGTCTGCGCTTGGTCTCCCCAATGTAGAGGAGACCACACTGTGAGCAGCGAATACAGTATACTACATTGAAAGAAGTACAAGTAAATCGCTGCTTCACCTGAAAGGAGTGTTTGGGGCCTGGGATAGTGAGGAGAGAGGAGGTAAATGGGCAGGTATTACACCTCCTGCGATTGCAAGGGAAGGTGCCCTGGGATGGGGACGAGGTGGTGGGGGTAATGGAGGAGTGGACCAGGGTGTCGCGGAGGGAACGATCCCTTCGGAATGCTGACAGGGGAAGGGAGGGGAAGATGCGACTGGTAGTGGCATCACGCTGGAGGTGGCGAAAATGGCGGAGGAATATTTGTCAGTTCCGAAGAAGGGTCACTGACCCGAAACATTAACTCTGCTTCTCGCCCCCTCTATGACATCAGGGGCGGGCATGTCGGCCCCTCCATGCTGATGAGCTGCCACATGAAACATCATGGCGGCTTCGCGACACCTAGAACAGCACCGAGCTACTAAAATTCAACCCGGTGATTCTTTTGCACATTCCGATGTAATTATGACCACATTTCAGGAGCAGATGCAAGGAAATTCTTGGCCATAATCTCTCAACGAGCAGGAACAAAGAAACATGAAAGTGACAAAATGGTTTTATGATGCTGAATCATTTATATTGCAAAAGATGCGCCCGAATATTAGTATGTCTATCTTCTCATTTGTAGTATTCGTGAAGGTAAACTGGAGCACCTGCTAGCAAGGGAACTTGTGCTTGGTGACACTCTATGCATTTCAGTTGGTGATCGAGTCCCTGCAGATATCAGACTTTTTGAGGTTTGTTTTATTTTATGTTCTTGCTATTCTTGCAGATTTGCAAATCAGCAAGATATCAACAGTTTATTAACTGATCTATAATTTGGATTGATGATTAATAAATACATTTTCTGAACAGTACTATCGAGTGAAAATAATGGTAAATAAGACACTGTCCTTCTGCAAATTTATAGAGAACTATGGGAAAATTTTGGTGCAGATGCTGTAATGATGGCTGTTGACCTCGTAATATGGGACTGAGAAGAGTACACTGCTGTTCCTAGTATTTACCTAGTTTTTTTTTGGATCAGTGTATTAGGAATAGATACAGGATTGTTACTAGCAAAAGTGCTGACATATGATGAAGTAGATCTTGAAGATGGGTTATATACATGGCCAGTCGAATGGTCAGATGTTGGACTGTATTTTAAGGAGACCTTGACGTCGGAATCTGTAGTGGCGGAGGTGGTGGGTGGGGGAAGGTCAGATGGTAAAGGTAAATGTTTTGGGGCGGGGGGGGAAGGGCAAATAATTAATTTAATTGTTATTGGGGGATGGGAGAGGGGCAAAGGAGATGTATTTATTTTAGTTCATTTAATCTTTCTTTAAATATTTAAATTTTCCAGGAGAGCTGACAGCCCTTTAAAAAATAACATCAGTGCCTGTGCATAGGCAGCTGACGCCATTGCCGGGGACAGACAGCTTGCACCTCCACCTGTTTGGGGGGCGGGGTGGCGGCCCGCCCAAGCTATTTAAATGAGCCGCCGCGCTTGGAATCGCGGCAGCTTTTGGCGTGCGGCCCATATGGGTGGGCCACCATTTTTATCGCCATTCAGCCTGTTTCTGAAGCTTTCAATCCATGTGGTTCTAGGTTCAGATCTTACGAATACTATTGTGCGTACAGTTTAAATTTTATTTTCCAGTGTGTATTCAGAACAAACATTATTTAATTATGCCTGCTTAAGGCTGCGAGTACACTGAGTGTATCACTACAAACATCAGCTCTTTAGTTTGCTTAGTTCTAATTTTGAGTCTGCTGTTTACAAATTAGCTTTTCTTTAAGAGTATAAAGGAAACGATTGTTCCTCTCCCAGCTACAAGTACAGCTTAATGGGCCCATGGAACTATGTTTGCTTGTTTGTTGTACAAGGTAATAGACCGAAATCAGAACAGATAGTTTTATGGTCATTTTCACAAAGTCCATGTCTTTTCTTTACCCCTCCCCCCCACCACTAAAAAAAAATCTCAAGAGCTTCAAAGAAGTTTGAAATGAGGGGTTTGCCCACCTTTTTTAAATTTAAAATCTATTCTGCAGCCCACACTGAGTTTGCTAAGTTCCTGACATCTTGCATGTTGACAGCTGAAACCTGGTATCAGTTGAGTGCCATGTAGCCAAATCTTCTCAGGTGTGAGTGCATTCTCCATGTAAATGTTCGTGTGAAAGACTAAAGTGGATGACGGATGTGTTCCTGTCAATCATAAGACAGTAATCCATTTGAGGTTTTAAGGTGATCAATTTCCCTGGTGCAGCATAGATAAAGTGCTTTGTGTTTGTTGTCTAAATTTCAAATGAGTTTACTGCCGAGTATTATATGGTGGATTTTCCTTATTCTTTTCTGTTGTGGATAGAAACATGTTGAATCAGTTGTGTTTTTAGTGCTCATTATGCTGGTAAATGGGTTGCATGACTTTGAATCTCAATTTTCCTTACATTTGTAAAATTGCAGTATGAGCAGCTTGTTATTTAATGGTACAGAGGCCATTTTAAAGGGTTTGACTTTAGTGTATTCTAAAATCCGAATATGTACTGATATATTTACATTTACTTAAAAAATCCTTTCCAAAGCCAGGGAAGTTGAAAAGGATTTCTTCAAAAATTAAAAAAATACCTATTCTCATTTTCCTCATCCTCTTCCCCCTTACTTGAAGTTTACTAATTATATACTTAATGCATGTTATGATGGCTCCAATAGTACACTGAGTTCATGTTGCCCCTTACATAGTCATAAAATAGTACAGCACTGAAGGAGGTCATTTGGCCCATTGTGTCTGCACTGGCCCTTTTGAAGAGCAATCCAGTTAGTCCTACTCCCCTGCTCTTTCCCCTTATCCCTGCAATTTGTTTCTCCAATTAACATTTGATGGCTATGAATCTGTTTCTGCCACCCTATTATGCAGTGAATTCCAAATCACTCATTGCATAAAGAGGTTTTTTTTCCTTATGTCACCTCTGGTTCTTTTGCCAAACTACTTAAATCTGTGTCCTCTGATTTTGGGCCCTTCAGCATTTGGAAGTAATTTCTCTTTCTTTACTCTATCTAACCCCTTCATGATTTTAAGCACCTCTAATTCCCAACAAAACAAATTCATAAGTTAAGCTGATGGTGATGTATTGGAGTAGGGATTTGAAAGATTTTGGGGGCGGTGGGGGGAACTGGGGAGAAAGGGATGAGCAAAGAACCAGAGAGAGGTGAAATGAAAGGGGACATGGCTAAGTGAAAGGAAGGGGAGGAGATGGGAGAGAAGAGCTTAAGAAAGGTTCAGAGAAGTACAAAAAAAAAAGTGAGATTGAAGTAATGCGCTTGAGTCCTGAGTGGCAGCCAAAATGCATACACGGATGGACACACCGAAATGGTAATTGCAGCGTAAATGCATAATTAATGAAATGTTTTATGGTTTTATTTAGAAACTTGTGTTATGACCAGGTGAGAAAGAGGAATAGGGGTTCCTTTCAGCCTTCACCTGGTCTGATTGTAACAGGGTTTAATTGTAAACACACCGTGTTTTTTTAGCTCCCCCTTGGTGAATCCTTGTTCACTGCTTTCCAATTATAAGACAAAGAAACCAGCACAAGCAGGCTTTCCCAGGTTTAAAGAAGAAAAGTTGAAATTTAATAAACTTAAACTCTAATTTGGTTAACACCTATGGATACACAATGTGCCCCACGCTAGCATGCATATGCAATACACACATGCAAATAGAGACAGAAAAGAGCAGAAGAAAAATAAAGTGAAAAAGTTTGAAGCATTATCTGAAGAGTTGTTGTTACAGTTCTTCGAGCTCACTGTAGAGTCCTTAATTGTAGGTAGATCTTGCTTTTCGTTGGGGCCCAGTATTGTTCTTAAACCTTGTTCGCTGTAGGAGACTTTTCTCTCTTGGTCTTCATGTGTCCTCAGTGGATTCAGAGGCTTGAGAAAGAGATGGGGGCAGACAGAAGAGAGATCTTCTAAGTCCAGGAGCAAACAGCGTTCTTCCCAAAACTGTTTGTACAAATTCAAAAAATTCAGGTTGCCCAGCGGGTTAGTCATGTGACTAGATGGTTTGACCATGTCCATTTGTGTATTCGGCCATCTTAGCAATCAGCCTGGAATGCGAGCTCCCTGACCTTCAACGTCTAGTGATCAAAAGTCCATTGTGGGTTGAATGTGTCAGGGGATGGCTGCTTTGGCCTTCCAAACACTGTCTATTAATATGCAAATGTCTTTTCCAGCCACGGCTGATCTGTTTAACAAGTCCACTCCAGTAACAGTTTAAAAATCAATGTTCATGACAAAATTAATGAGCTTCATTCTTGGCAGGTTGGGACCTAGGATGACGCCTCCACACCCAGTGGAATGAAATGAGATTTGAGAAAAGGCACATTTCATTAAAAGGGTTGAGAGAAAAAATGTAAGATACAGAAAAAAACATGCATTTCTCTCATTCATTCCCATTCATTCATAAATCCTAAAACGTATTACAGCCTGTCTTTTCTTGGTGCCAGTGCTGCTTTAATTGCACTCATTTGGCATCCCAATAAACATGTGTTTTTTGGGGGCAAATTTCTCTTCCATTTGCACATTTCTCTTCCATTTGCACATTTCCATGGCTACCTAGGGTCTTTGTTCCTGCTGAGGTAATTTTTTTTAAAAGTCTGTAGTGGGCGGGTCTATCCTGAACACTCTTTCAGTGCTTTGCTGAGTCATGCAAAGGCTTATGAGTTCAGCGGTTGCGTGGTTTACTTTTTTTTTCTGACTGGGGGAGGATTCTTTGCTGATCTCCCCTTTTCCCCAGAGGACACTTCTGCCTGCAAGTATTTGTGCAGTCTCTAGTTCGAATAGGTGAGGCATCACCCTCACTGGTTCTCTGCCCCCTAGAGGTCTTCATTTCTGCAGGTTCCTGTAAATGCTGTTAGATACTCTGGTGGGGTGCTTCTAGTGTCTGCATTTATGTAGGAGGATGTGGGGTCTAACTTTTCACATTTTTTGGGGTTGGCTGACTGAACAGTAGGGGTTTTCATCCAGGATTCCTCCCAGACTTCCTTTAACCTGCCCTCTTGGTCACTTTTTCCCCTTCCCTGTCTAACCTTTGGCGGGGGGTTCCTTACAGTTCACCAGCCCTCTGCTAGAGGGTTCTCCTAATGCCTGTACAGGACTTAAGGGTACAGGTTGCACTGTAGGTTGGTGTTTGCCCTCAACCTGGCACAGATAGCAACTCCTGCAGTACTCCACCACATCTTTGTGGAGTTTTGGCCAGTCAAACTGCTGTCTTATGCGGTCTTTGATCTTTCGTATACTGGCATGTACAGCCACTGTAGTCTCGTGGGCCCTTCTTAATATTTCTCTCTGGTACCTCTGTGGCACCACTAACCGGTGAATTACTGTCCACTCCTTGCTTTCAGGTCTGTGAGGAGAACTCCATTTCCTCATCAGTACCTCATTCTTTAAATAGTAGCAATCAGGGACTCCCTCTGCTTCACTTTCAGACTGGGCAGCCTGTGCTAACTCTCGCAATACTGGGTGGGCTCGCTAAGCCTCAGCAAGGGAAAATCCATTTAATTCATTCCCTGGGTTTCCTAACTTTCCAATGAACGTCTCGGACAGGCAGACCTCATGGTCATCTGCCTGCAGTGTCAATGCAGTCTCCTCCTGGGGAGCTGGTTTGATTATGGCCTGATCTACTACAGATTCAGGGAAACTGCAGGGGTCCGTCTCCCGCCACTGCCATGTCTCTCTGACCTCCTGCAGTCTTTCTTTCACTACTGGGGGGGGCTACCACCTTCAACCCACCAGATCATTACCTAGGAGCAAGTCAACCCTGTCCATAGGCAAACTAGGGACAATCCCTACGGTCACTGGTCCCAAAACTAGGTCACACTCCAGGTGCACCCGGTGTACAGGTACAGGCATACACTGCCCTCCAATACCATTCCCCAGCATTTTGGTGTTCCTGCACACTCTGTGGGAAAGGTCAGGCCTTTTCCCAGTAAAAGGGATCTCGTGGTCCCTGTGTCCCTGAGAATCACTGTGGGCTCGCTTGCCCCACTCAAGGGGTATGGGGTTAACCTCCCTTCAGACACAAAACCCTGATAACCCTCAGGAACCCTATTAAGTTTTCCTGAACTTGCAGCAGTAGACTTCCTGGGTCTCACTCTTACTGCAGTTAAAGCCACAGCTTGTTCTGCTGTGCTTTCGATCAGATTCCTTTCTTCACTGAGTGGAGGTGCCCTGATTAACCTTACAGGTTTTCCCTTTAGTTTCCAGCAGTCAGCTCTTAAATGCCCTGCTTTATTACAATAGAAGCACAAGGGTTTTCAGGTCTGACTCTTGCTCACAGCACCTTCCTTTTTGGCTAGAGGAAGGCCCCCTGTGTTTCCTGCTTTCCTTTCTCTATCCGGACTGCTTATGCTCCTCTCACCTTAAATAAGGAGACCAGTACTGCACACAGTACTCCAGATGTGATCTCACCAATGCCCTGTATAGCTGAAGCAAAACCTCCCTACTTTTGTATTCAATTCCTCTCGCAATAAAGGATACCATTCTTTTAGCTTTCCTAATTACATGCAGCACCTGCATGCTAACCTTTTGTGATTCATGCACGAGGACACCCAGATCCTTCTGCATCTCAGAGCTCTGTAATCTCTCACCATTTAGATAATATGCTTCTTTTTTATTCTTCCTGCCAAAGTGGACAATTTTCCACTTTCCCACATTATACTCCATTTGTCAGGTCTTTGCCCACTCACTTAACCTATCTATATCCCTTTGTAGCCTCCTTATGTCCTCTTCACAGGTTACTTTCCCACCTACCTTTGTGTCATCAGCAAATTTAGCAACCATACCTTTGGACCCTTCCTCTAAATCATTTATATAAATTGTAAAAAGTTGAGGCCCAAGCTCAGATCCCTGTGGCACACCACTCATTACATCTTGCCAACCAGAAAATGACCCATTTATGCCTACTCTCTCTTTCCTGTTTGCTAGCCAATCTTCTATCCATGCCAATATGTTACCCCTACACCATGAGCTTTTATTTTCTGCAATAACCTTTGAGTTGGCACCTTATCAAATGTCTTCTGGAAATCTAAGTGCAATACATCCACCGGTTCCCCTTAATCCACAGCACATGTAACTCCCTCAAAGAACTCCAATAAATTGGTTAAACATGATTTCCCTTTCACAAAACTATGTTGACTCTGCCTGATTACCTTGAATTTTTCTAAATGCCCTGCTATAACGTCTTTAATAATAGCTTCTAACATGATCCCACACTGCTCAGCCATTTTCCTCAACTCCTCCATAGTCAGTGCTTTTAACTTATTCCAAGTTACTTCACCCTGGCTTGGAGAGCTACTAGCTTCACTTGCAGACATGTTAGTATTCAAGCACATACAACCACAAGAAAACCTGTATTGAAATCTTGCTTTTTTTTTTGCTTGGGAACAATTTGGCTTCCCATTTCCAATTTCTCTCGTTTGTCTGTGGGTCAATTTCGGACACTAGCACCCAAATTTCTGTTACAACCAACTGAGAAATAGGGCTAGGGTTCCCTTTCAGCCTTCACCTGGCCTTACTGTAACAGGGATTGATTTTAAATGCACTGCTTTTTTTTAGCTCCCCCTTGGTGAATCCTTGTTCACCGCTTTCCAATTATAAGACAAATAAACCAGCACAAACAGGCTTTCTCAGGTTTAAAGAAGAAAAGTTGAAATTTATTAAAGATAAACTTAAAACTCTAATTTGGTTGATGCCTACGGATACACGACATGCCCATGCTAACATGCATATGCAACACACATGCAAATAGAGACAGAAAAGAGCAGAAGGAAAATAAAGTGCAAAAGTTTGAGGCAATATCTGAAGAGTTGTTATGGTTCTTCGAGCTCACTGTAGAGTCCTTGATTGTCGGCAGATCTTGCTTTTCATTGGGGCCCATTCTTATTAAACCTTGTTCGCTGTAGGAGACTTTTCTCTCTTGGGGTTCATATGTCTTCAGTGGATTCAGAGGCTTGTTAGAAAGAGATGGGAGCAGACAGGAGAGAGATCTTCTCAGTCCAGGAGCAAACAGACTTCTGCCCAAATTGTTTATACAAATTCAAAAAAACTCAGGTTGCCCAGAAGGTTTGTTATGTGACTAGATGGTTTGACCATGTCCGTTTGTGTATTCGGCCATCTTAGCAGTCCAACCAGGAATGCGAGTTCCCCCACCTTCAACGTCTGGTGATAAAAAGTCCATTGTGGCTTGAATGTGTCAGGGGATGGCTGCTTTGTTCTTTCAAACACTGTCTGTTAATATGCAAATGTCTTTTCCAGCCACGGCTGATCTGTTTAACAAGACCACTCCAGTAACAGTTTAAAAATGAATGTTCATGACAAAATTAATGTGCCTCATTCTTGACAGGTGGGGGCCCAGCATGACACTTGGTAGGAATTTAATTTACAGTTACCACCTTTTTGAAGCTACAGTATAAGGTGCATAATGCAGTGTTACAGATATGTGCTTCAACTATTGATTTCAGTTTCTGTTTGTGCACAAGTATTTTTGTACAAATAGCAATCTCCAACTAATTGTGAAAATGTCACACTTTGTTTCCATCTGTAAATTCAAATTGACTAGTTTATTGTTTTTAAATTAGGCTGTTGATCTATTGATTGATGAATCAAGTTTCACAGGGGAGTCAGAAGCTTGTAACAAAAGTGCTGCAACCTTGTCAGAAGCTGGGGATTTAACTTCTCTTAAAAACATTGCATTCATGGGAACCCTGGTACGACATGGTAATGGAAAGGTATCTGCTTTATTAAATTATTATTTTATAATACTAAATTGCAAATTTATGCACAAGGAGCATTAAAAGGTCATGAGATATTGTACTATTGGTAAATTTTTAATTTTGTTTTCTGTTCCTCTAATTTATTTTCCACTTCCATTTTTAACTTGTAACTTCATTTGCTGTGTTTACTTTTGATCCAAGAGTGAGTGGGTAGACAGCTGCTCGCAAGCTTCTTTTGTGCTTATGAACTAGTCCCTCAGAATGCACAAACCCCATGCTGATTTATTCAGGTGGGCAGAACACACGCCCTGCCCAACCCATTTAAGCTGCAAACGAAATTGCCCCAAGAATGAGTGGATCTGTTGTCACATTGTTGATGATAAATTTGAATTTGAGCTTTTGAAACACAGGAATATTATACTGTGTGACAATTTAGTACTTTGCTATTACTAATGTGGATCTCTCGGTAAGTTCATGGGAGTTTTTTTAAAGTACATGAATAGTGTGCCAACCACACAGATGGATAAAGAAATAAATTTGTTCCCTGCGTATATCTGCCACATAAATAAATCTGTGCACATAATGTGCAGTAGGTGGATAAGAGAAGAAAACAAGAAAAAGGAGCAGAAGTGGACCATATGGCTCATTGAGCCTGCTCCGCCATTCAATACGTTCATGGCTGATCTTGGGCTTCAATTCCACTTTCCTGCCCGCTCCCCATATCTCTTGATTCCCTGCAAGACCAAAAATCTATCTATCCCAGCCTTAAGTATATTCAATGATGGAGCATCCACAACCCTCTGGGGGAGAGAATTCCAAAGATTCACAACCCTTTGAGTGAGGATACTTCTCCTCATCTCAGTCCTGAATGATTGGCCCCTTATCCTGAGACTGTGTCCCTGTGTTCTAGATTCCTGACCAATGGGAACAATCTCTCAGCTTCTACCCTATCAAGCCCTTTCAGAATCTTGTATGTTTCAATTAGATTGTCTCTCATTCTTCTAAATGCCAGAGAAGAGCATGGGGCCTAGGCCACCAATGGTGGAGCAATTAAAATCCAGGATGCACATGAGGTCAGAATTAGAGGACCACAAATATCTCGGAGGGTTGTGGGGCTGGAGGAAATTGCAGGGTTTCAAAAAAAAATTGCTTGCAACTTGAAATATTCCCCTTTTGCACTTGTAATGATTCTTTTCACAAAATAAAAATGCTATATTTTTTTTAAAAGTACTCGCATTTAGCCAAAACAGCAATTAGATACAGAGTGAATTCCAGAGTTCAGTGCTGCTGCAATGCATCTGTTTGCTATCCATTTACACTTTAAACTACAAAACAATGGGGAATCAAGTGATGTCACCTCTAAAGGAGCAGTAAAGGAATCATTATATTTGTTGAGTATTCTTACCTCTTTTATTTGATTTGAACAGCTCTATGCTCATGTGTTTGATCTGCCATTCAATAAAATGGGATTAGAATAGATAGGCTTGATGGCCGGTGCGGACACGGTGGGCCGAAGGGCCTGTTTCTGTGCTGTATAACTCTATGACTCTAATATAGGCCCAATTTACTCAGCCTCTCATCATGGGACAACCACCACCACCCCCCCCCCCCCATCCCAGGTATCAATTTAGTAAATCGTTGCTGTACTGCCTCCAGTGCAAGTATATCTTTTCTTAAATGTGGAGACCAAAACTACACACAGTATTCCAGGTATGGCCTCCTTAAAGCCCTGTACAATTTTGGTAAGTCTTTATTCCTGTACTCCAATCCCCTTTCAATAAAGGCAAACATGCCATTTGCTTTCCTAATAGCCTGTTGCACCTGCATCTTAACTTTGTGCATTCCTTATCCAAGCACACCCAAGTTTCTCTGAACATCAACACTTACCAGTTTCACACCTTTGAAAAAAATTCTGCTTTTCTAATTTTTACGACCAAAGTGAACAACTTCACACTTCCCTACATTATACTCCATTTGTCATCTTGTTCCCCACTCACTTATCCTATGAGCCTCTTTGCAGCCTCTGTACATGCTCCCCGCAGCTTACCTTTCCACCAAGCTTTGTATCATCAGCAAACTTAGATACATTACTCTGTCTCTTCATCCAAGTCATTAATATAAAGTGTAAATAGCTGAGGCCCCAGCACTGATCCTCATGGCAGCCCACTGCCTGCCAACTTGAAAATGCCCCATTTATGCCCACTCTCTGCTTCCTGTCTGTTAACCAATCCTCTATCTATGCTAATATGTTACCCCCAACACCATGAGCCCTTATCTTACCTATTAATCTTTTATGTGGCACCTTATTGTATACCTTTTGAAAATCCAGGTATCCTACATCTACTGGTTCCCCTTTATGATTAGATTAGATTAGAGATACAGCACTGAAACAGGCCCTTCGGCCCACCGAGTCTGTGCCGACCGTCAACCACCCATTGAGACTAATCCTACACTAATCCCATATTCCCACCAAACATCCCCACCTGTCCCTATATTTCCCTACCACCTACCTATACTAGTGACAATTTATAATGGCCAATTTACCTATCAACCTGCAAGTCTTTTTGGCTTGTGGGAGGAAACCGGAGCACCCGGAGAAAACCCACGCAGACACAGGGAGAACTTGCAAACTCCACACAGGCAGTACCCGGAATTGAACCTGAGTTGCTGGAGCTGTGAGGCTGCAGTGCTAACCACTGCGCCACCTACTAGTTACATCCTCAAAAAAACTCTAATAAATTTGTCAAACAGGATCTCCCTTTAGTAAAACCATGCTGACTTGTTCTAATCATACTATGCTTTTCCAAATGCAATGTTTAGACTTCTTTAATAATAGTTTCCAATATCTTCACAATGACTGATGTTAGGCTAACTGGCCTGTAGTTACCTGTTTTCTCTCTACCTCCTTTCTTGAAAAGCGGTGTAACATTTGCCAACTTCCAATCTGACGGGACCATTCCTGAATCTATGGAATTCTGTAAAATCATAGCCAGCGCATCCACTATCTCTGCAGCTATCTCTTTTAGAACCCTAGGATGTAGGCCATCTGGTCCCGGGGATTTGTCAGATTTTAGTTTCTCCAATACTTTTTCTTTGCTGATATCAATATCCTTAATTTACTTACTCTTTTTAGCCCCTAGGTTACTGCCTTTTTCTGGCATGGAACTTGTGTCTTCCACTGTGAAGACAGACACACAATATTTGTTCAATGCCTCTGCCATTTCCTCATTCCCTATGATGATTTCTCCTGTCTCTGCTTCTAAGGGACCAATGTCTCCTTTAGCTACTCTCTCCCTTTTTATGTATTTATAAAAGCTCTTACAATTTGTTTTTATATTGCTGGTTAGTTTACCCTTATTCTATTTTTTCCCCTTTTTATCAACTTTTTGGTGGTCCTTTGCTGATTTCTAAAACACTCCCAATCCTCAGACTTGCTACCATTTTTTGCAATATTGTAAGCCTCTTCTTTTAGTCTAATACTCTCCTTAATTTCCTGAGTGAGCCACAGATGGGTCTTTCTTGACAAGTTTTTGTTTTTGAACGGAATGTACTTTTGTTGAACCCTATGAATTGTTTCTTTAATTTTTTCCCACTGTTCATTTACCGCCATACCTTCCAGTCTATTTACCCAATTAACTTCAGCCAGTTCTCCCCTCATACCTGCATAATTGACTTTGCTTAAGTTTACGTTTCTTGTTTGTGATTGAAATATGTCACTTTCAAACTTAACATGAAACTCAATGGTATTACGATCACTCTTTCCCAGTAGATCTTTTACTACAACATTGCTTATTAACCCTGCTTCATTACACAGTACGAGATCTAAGATAGCTTTATCCCTAGTTGGTTATACAATGTAATGCTGCAAGAAACTGTCATGAAAGCATTCTACAAATTCATCTTCGAGACCATTGTTGCCAATTTGATTGTCCCAGTCTACATTTAATACATTACCTTTTTTACATGCTCCAGTAATTTCCCGTTTAATGTTCTGTCCAATATTATAACTACTTTTAGGGGGCCTGTAAACTACTCCCACCAATGTTTTCTGACTCCTGTAATTCTTAATTTCCACCCAAACAGATTCTACTTCATGATCTTCTGAGGCCAGATCCCTTCTTATTAATGTCCTTTTGTCATCCTTTACTATCAGGGCTACCCCTTCTCCTTCGCCATTCTGTCTGTCTCTCCAAAATACTGTGTACCCTGGAATATTCATTTCCCAACCTTGATCTCATTGTAACCATGTCACGGTAATGGCAATTAGATCTACATCATTTACCTCTATTCGTGCCACTAATTCATCTATCTTATGACAGATGCTTCGTGCATTCAGATAAAGGAACTTCAATTTCATTTTTTTACCTCTATTCCCTACAAAGACCTTATTTGCCAGTGTACAATTTTTGTTAAACTCTCTGTCTCTTCCTGTCCCATTTTGTTGGGAGTTACCCACATTACTATCCTGCTCCGATGCCCTGACCTCTCTCTTTGGATTTCTAAATTTTCCTTTACCCAAACCCTCCCTCCCACCCCTGCCGCCCACGATTAGTTTAAAGCCCTGTCTACAGCCCTAGTTATGAGATTGGCCAGGACATTAGTTCCAGCCCAGTTCAAGTGAAGCCCATCCCAACAGAATAGCTCCCTCTTCCCGGAGTACTGATGCCAGTGCCCCTCGAATCAAAACCCCTTCTTCGCGCACAACTCTTGAGCCACGCATTGAATCTGCTTGACCCTGTGCCAATTTGCGCATGCCTCAGGTAACAATCTGGAGACGATTACCTTTGATGTTCTGCATTTTAGTTTGAACCCTAACTCCTCAAATTCTCTAAGCAGAACATCATTTATTATTCTACCTATGTCATTGGTTCTTACATGGACCACAACAACTGGATCCCCTTCCCCTTCCACGCCAGGTTCCTCTCCAGCCGTGAGATGTCCTTACACCTGGCACTGGGCAGGCAGCACAGCCGTCAGAGCTCCCAGTCACAGCTACAGAGAACAGTATCTATCTCCCTGACTATACTGTCTCCTATCACTACCACATTTCTCTTCACTCCCCCCACTGGAATGGCATCTTTCACCATGGTGCCATGGACAGTCTGCTTATCCATTTGCAGTCCTTCTCTTCATCCACACCGGTAGCAAGGACCTTGTACCTGTTGGACGAGGTCAGAGGCTGAGGCTCGTCTGTCACTACATGCTGATTCCCCCTACCTGCCTCACTCACAGTCACACCCTCCTGTCCATGACCATTGGCCATCTCTTATGATCTCCCTACTGTAAGGGGTGTGACTGCCTCTTGGAACTAAGTGTCCAGGTAACTCTTCCCCCTTTCTGATGCTCCGCAATGTCTGTAACTCAGTCTCCAGCTCAGCAATTCTGAGCTGAAGTCGTGCAAGCTGCAGACACTTACATAGTTGTCTGGGATTGCAATGAATTCCATAGATTCCCACATTCTGCAGTTGCAGCACACCACCGGCCCTGCCATCTCTGTACAATCTTATTTTTTAATGAGTCAATTAGTTAAGAATTCAAACAGAAGTAATGGAAAGTTGCACTCACCTACCCCTTGGAGACAAAGGAAGAAGACTCACCAACTGCTGGAAGCTGAAAAAGATAGGAAAACGAGCCCCTCTTTCCTCCTCTGTGCCGAATTCCCACGTGCACCAAATTTCCAACATCACTCTGGCAAATGTCTCTCTCTCAGGAAACAGTCTCTTCTCACTCTCTCACCTCTTGCCTATAATTATTTAAATGACTTTCCCTGTCTGTTACATTAGATAAATTTCAAAAACTAATACTTTACTTCATTTTGAATTCCCCCGCCACCACACCGCTCCCCACCCCCCCCCCCCCCCCCCTCCACCCCACCGCAACAAATTTACAATCACTTTCAGAATTTTCTTCCGGACTCATTTTCTGCCAAACTTCCAGCCTTCTTCAATAAAAGCAAAATACTGCGGATGCTGGAAATCTGAAATAAAAACAAGAAATGCTGGAACCACTCAGCAGATCTGGCAGCATCTGTGGAAAGAGAAGCAGAGTTAACGTTTCGGGTCAGTGACCCTTCTTCGGATCTCCAGGGTTCCGAAGAAGGGTCACTGACCCGAAACGTTAACTCTGTTTCTCTTTCCACAGATGCTGCCAGACCTTCTGAGTGGTTCCAGCATTTCTTGTTTTTATTTCAGCCTTCTTCATTGCTTGATAGGGGTTTGAAAACAGCATGACTCAACATGCTGTAGGAAAGGCCAGTTTAGCTGTCAACTTATAAATAAAAATTCTGTTTGTTATGTCACTACTCCACCAAATACTAAAATCTAGTGGTGCTCTTCATGCTCAGTGAGAAGCCAGTCTTGCGTACATTCTGGGAATTGTGTTGAGCTGCTTACATAGACTGGCACTGGTGCATTCTGTGAGCTGCAGGGATGAATTTTGTCTTGCCCTTGAAAGCGGGCACGGAGGCAGCGGGGGGGGGGGGGCAAACGAAATGACAGGAGGTGCCATTCCCAATGTTAACCCAGCTCCCTGCCATTTTGTCCGGGCCAATTGAGGCCCTTAAGTGGCTAATTAATGCCTGAATAGCCCCAGCGACTCTGACCCCACTTACTTCTCCTGGGGTCTGCTCCTGTCTTCGGTACTGCAAGGCCTCCTGCAGTACTGGCAGTGACCACTGCTCCCAGTGTCACTGCCGGTACGCAGAGCTGCCGGTCTTCCAATTGGCAATAGGCAGTTAATTGTATAGCAACAGCAGTCCAATGGAGGGCAGAGGCGGGTTCTTACCCAGCCTTACGGCCTGCTGACAGCACCTCTGTTGCCAGAATAAAATGCAGTCCAGTAAGTTTACAGCATTGAACTCTGAGGCATCCCACTGTGACTATCCTGTTTTCCAAGAACTCCCACTCCCCCAACAACATAAATCCTCTATGTACCCAATGCTTTCACCTCTTGAGGACATTTCTTATCCATTCCAAGATTTATCCTGAATTCAGCACCACTCTGATCTTAACTAGTGACATTTCATGCAGAACACTTCTGTCAAATGCTGTTTTGAAATCCATGATCCACTTAAGATGTCATTTCCACAGAATCAAAGAGGTTGGTCGGGCTGGTTACTTTCCAAATCCATATTGGTTGCTATTTACTAAGTTATTATTTGGGTAATCTTTAAATTTATTCTGGATCCATTCCATTGTATTGCCCTGTATTTAAATAAGATGGACAGTTGATAATCATCTCAACAGAATAATGTAGATGGATACTATATCGTCTGTATCAGCACACTGTCGGCACAGCATTTTACAGGGTTTACATTATTGCCTAAAATCTACATATTATTCAAGATGTCATCTCTGCAGGAGTGATGGGGTCTGGAGATGTTGCTGGGTGGTTTTTCTGAAAAGTCCGCCTTCTCAACCTTCTCTTTACACATTTTCTGGCACCAGACCACCTGAATGTCTAACAAACCAATTCCCAAGGTTAAGAAATCCACTCAGAATCAATTTTACAGTTAACCAATGGATTGGATGCATTCTGCTGCAAGTTTATATACATATATTGTGTGCCTGTGTGAAGCTTTTTGTTTGTTTGTTTCTTGTGTGCAGGGCATTGTGATTGGAACTGGTGAAAACTCTGAGTTTGGAGAAGTTTTTAAAATGATGCAAGCTGAAGAGGTATACATTCGAATGTTTATTTTTCAGTACCGTTGCCTATAGATGACTGTCAATAAAGATCACATATATCCATTGCAGGCACCAGAACCTTGAAAATCTCCTCCCACCATGTTTCTTTTGCTGACTTCATTGAAGTAAAGGATGGCCATTGTTAATTGTATATTAATTGTGTTTAATTTTATGCAGGTGGTGGGCATTAACTGGGGATTCACTTGTACCCCTACAAATAGAGACAGTCTGAAATTGCGGTTGTTGGGTCAGGAGGCGTATGCTTGTAATGTGTAACCCTGTAAATAAATGCTTATAAAAGTGTGTAAAGATTTCCTGCAGTTCTATCTTTCACCAGCTGGAATTATAACAACAATGACCCACATCCCATTGATCATCCAGTGTTGGCATTAAACACTACAAGATCAGGCAGACGTTGCCAAAGAATAGTGCTCTCCATTCTGTCTGACAACATGTCACAGCTATAACTTTACACTTTACACCTCCTAATTTGATTCTTTCCTTTTCCCACACCAGCTATGCATATGACTCTTCAGATTGTCAGTTTATACCAAATATAATGATTAGTGCTGACTTTATTTTCACATTGCAGTTCAAAATGGGAGAACAGTCAGATAACTCATCAAAAGTTAAAAGGAGCAGACACCTACCACTATGGAGCTCTTAAAGCAATTAAAAAAAAAACACATCTGAGATGCTACATAAGTACATCAGTTGCGGAGGTTCATACAGATGTGTGATTTTTTTTCTTTTTCTTGGTTAAAAGTGAAACTAACAGTGTCACTGCATAGAATCATAATCTTTGATCCACTGCTAATGGGAAAACGCATTTATTTTCTTTCTGGTCCTGTTTTTCACTAGTTACAGTATGCTAACATCCTATGCTATTTTAAAAATGAGAGTCGGCAATTGGATGGCATAGTGGATTAGTCTCTAGCCTTTTACCTGTGGGACTTTGGTTTAAGTTCAATCCAGGCTGTTGGGATGAAAGTCTCCTCAATCTGCTGGTTCTAAAGATCCACTCAGTTTCTAATGGGCATTGGTCTACAACACAAAACTGTCTCTAAGTTCGTAATTATTGTCACTCTCACACAAGAGACCATTGGATAGCTGGTTTGGAAAGTGGAAAATTTGTCACACTGGTGCAAGCAGAGCATGTTTCTTTGAGTTTGAGGCTATCACATGTTTTGGGAGAATAAAAGGAGCTTTATTCAGTATTGGACTATGTTATACTTGACTGGTGAATGCCTCATATTGCCATTTGGTGCTTGAAGTAGGATGTGTTCATGCCCCATCACTAATATTTCTTGCCTTTTAGAACAAAAGATATTGGAAAACTAGATTTTCATGTAGATTTTTACATTTAATTTTGCACAATTGTATTCTTCTTGGAAAGGTAGTGACTTTGATGTTTTTTCTCCTTTGTTCGCCTAATGTATGTACTTCTGATATAAAATGTGTGAATTGGGGTTCTCCATATAAGGATCTCATCATGTAATTTTGTTTTTAATATGGCAAACTAGTTTCTTAACTTGTTTTTCTTTTTTTATCCACTGATGAATTTGATGTGTTAGTATTGATCAGGGGCTGAATCTTTGGGTCCTGATGGGGGAGAACTTGGAGGTGGGAGAGGGGGTGGGGGGACGGAAGTTCACGCTGACGGCCTGCATGCTGGTTTGCCAGCATCATCCCGCCCCGGGTCATTATTCCGATAGTGAGATGGGGGTGGGTGGTGGGGTTGGTGGGTGGTGTGAGTGTGTGTCAGGACTACCCAACCACAAGCAGCAGGTAGCCAATTAAGGTTCTTTCAAAGGCCTATTGTCAGAGGCTGACTGGAGTTTTCCAGTCAGCCTCTTGCCCCCCCTTACACCCCACTCCCTTCCCCCCGAGGCATCAAGGACTAGGCCAACAGCCTGAAGGTGCACTCCTGACAGCAGACCTGGGGGGCCAGTGCTCCAGATCGACCCTCCCCACCTGCCTGGCTTCAGCTGCAGCTGCAAGCCTCCCTATGGAGGGGTTCCCCCTTTCACAATGGGCTGCTAAGGGTTTTTTTTTATTTTAAAGTTAGAGAGAGGGTGCCTCCGTCTTGAGCCACCCTCTCTCTCTTTTACCTGGAAAGGCAAGCTCTGCTTCTTCAGTACTCAAGGGCCTCCTATTGGCCCTCCAACTTCAAAAGCCCGCCCTCTGGCCATTAATTGGCCCATTCGGAGAAAATCACTGCCGATTGACTGACTGTTTCCCACACAGTGTGCACTTCTGATCCCTATTTGACGCTTACGTCAGAGGCATGAAGCCCTTGGGAAAATCCTGCCACAGAAGTGAGTTTTGCAAATAAATCTTGTCTATGAATTTATAGTTGTAAACAATGAAAGACATGTAAACCTTTAATCTGTCAAATATTGGTACTTTTTTTAACATTTGTCTAGGCTCCCAAGACCCCCTTACAAAAAAGTATGGACAAGCTGGGAAAGCAATTATCACTCTTTTCTTTTGCATTAATTGGTAAGTTGGACAAAGTAAAGTAAAACTTTAATTTTCTTTGTGATCTATAAATAAAATGGGGTTGTCATTAGTATGATCTTTTTAAGTCCAATAACATTTGAATTCAATTAATAAATCTCGAATTAAAAGCTAGTCTAATGATTACCATGAAACCATTGTTGATTGTTTTAAAAACCCATTTGGTTCACGAATATCCTTTAGGGAAGGAAATCTGCTGTCCTTACCTGGTCTGGCCTACATGTGACTCCAGCCCCATAGAAATGTGGTTGACTCTTACGTGCCCTCTGAAATGGCCTAGCAAGCCACTCAGTTGTATCTAACTGCAACAAAATCAATAAAGAATGAAACCAGATGGACCACCCGACATTGACCTAGGCAACGGAAACAACAACGGCAAACCCAGCCCTGTCGAACCTGCAAAGTCCTCCTTACTAAGATCTGGAGGCTTGTGCCAAAGTTGGGAGAGCTGTCTCACAGACAAGTCAAGCAACAGCCTGACATAGTCATACTCACGGAATCATACCTTACAATGTCCCAGACACTGCTATCACCATCCCCGAGTACGTCCTGTCCCACCAGCAGGACAGACCCAACAGAGATGGCAGCACAGTGGTATACAGTCTGGAGGGAGTTTCCCTGGGAGTCCTCAACATCGACTCCAGACCACATGAAGTCTCATGGCATCAGGTCAAACGTGGGCAAGGAAACCTCCTGCTGATTACCACCTACAGCCCTCCCCCAGCTGATGATTCATTACTCCTCCTTGTTGAACACCATTTGGAGGAAGCACTGAGGGTGGCAAGGGCACAGAATGTACTCTGGGTGGGAGACTTCAATGACCATCACCAAGAGTGGCTCGATAGCACCACTACTGACCAAGCTGGCCGAGTCCTAAAGGACATAGCTGCTAGACTGGGTATGCAGCAGGTGGTGAGGGCACCAACAAGAGGGAAAAACATACTTGACCTTGTCCTCACCAATCTGCCAGCCGCAGATGCATCTGCCCATGACAGTATTGGTAGGACTGACCACCGCACAGTCCTAGTGGAGACAAAGTCCCGTCTTTACGTTGAGGATACCCTCCATCATGTTGTGTGGCACTACCACTGTGCTAAATGGGATAGATTTTGAACAGATCTAGCAATGCAAAACTCGGCATCCATGAGGTGCTGTGGGCCATCAGCAGTAACAGCAGAACTGTACTCAACCACAATCTGTAACCTCATGGCAAGGCATATCCCCCACTCTACCATTACCATCAAGCTGGGAGACCAACCCTGGTGCAATGAAGAGTGCAGGAGGGCATGCCAGGAGTAGCACCACGTATACCTCAAAATAAGGTGTCAATCTGATGAAGCTACAACCCAGGACTAGTGAGTGCCAAACTGCGTAAGCAGCATGCGATAGACAGAGCTAAGCTATCCCATTAGCAACGGATCAGATCTAAGCTCTGCAGTCCTGCCACAACCAGCCATGAATGGTGGTGGACAATTAGACAACTAACTGGAGGAGGTGGCTCCACAAATATCCCCATCCTCAATGATGGGGGAGCCCAGCACATCAGTGCGAAAGATAAGGCTGAAGCATTTGCAACAATCTACAGCCAGAAGTGTTGATGATACATTTCGGCCTCCTCCTGAAGTCCCCAACATCACAGATGCCAGACATCAGCCAATCCTATTCACTTAACGTGATATCAAGAAACGACTGAAGGCACTGGATACTGCAAAGGTTATGGGCCCTGATAATATTCCAGCAATAGTACTGAAGACCTGTTCTCCAGAATTTGCCGTGCCCCTAGCCAAGCTGTTCCAGTACAGCTACAACACTGGCATCTACCTGGCAATGTGGAAAATTGCCCAGGTATGTCCTGTACACAAAAAGCAGGACAAGACCAACCCAGCCAATTACCGTCCCATAAGTTTACTCTCAATCGTCAGTAAAGTGATGGAAGGTGTCATCGACAGTACTATCAAGCGGCACTTGCTTAGCAATAACCTGCTCAGTGACGCTCAGTTTGGGTTCCACCAGGGCCACTCAGCTCCTGATCTCATTACAGTCTTGGTTCAAACATGGACAAAAGAGCTGAACTCGAGGTGAGGTGAGAGTGACTGCCCTTGACATCAAGGCAGCATTTGACCGAGTATGGCATCAAGGAGCCCTAGCAAAACTAGAATCAATGGGAATCAGGGTGAAAACTCTCCGCTGGTTGGAGTCATAGATGGCACAAAGGAAGTTGCTTGTAGCTGTTGGAGGTCAATCATCTCAGCTCCAGGACATCACTGCAGGAGTTCCTGAGGGTAGTATCCTAGGCCCAACCATCTTCAGCTGCTTCATCAATGGCCTTCAATCATACGGTCAGAAGTGGGGATGTTTGGTGATGATTGAACAATGTTCAGCACAATTTGTGACTCCTCAGATACTGAAGCAGTCCATGTAGAAATGCAGCAAGACCTGGACAATATCCAGGCTTGGGCTGATAAGTGGCAAGTTACATTCGCACCACACAAGTGCTCGGCAATGACCATCTCCAACAAGAGAGAATCTAATCATCTCCCCTTGACATTCAATGGCATTACCATCATTGAATCCTCCACTATCAACATTCTGGGGGGTTACCATTGACAAGAAACTGAACTGGAGTAGCCATATAAATACTATGGCTACAAGAGCAGGTCAGATGCTAGGAATCCTGCAGTGTGTAATTCACCTCCTGACGCCCCAAAGCCTGTCCACCGTCTACAAGGCACAAGTCGGGAGTCTGATGGAATACTCTCCACTTTTCTGGATGGGTGCAGCTCCAACAACACTCAAGAAGCTCGACACCATCTAGGACAAAGAGCCTGCTTGATTGGCACCCCATCTACAAACATTCACTCCCTCCACCACCGATGCACAGTGGCAGCAGTGTGTACCATCTACAAGCTGCATTGCAGCAACACCCCAAGGTTCCTTAGGCAGCACCTTCCAAACCCATGCCCCCTAGAACCTAGAAGGACAAGGGCAGCAAATGCATGGGAACACCATCACCTGCAAGTTCCCCTCCAAGCCACACACCATCCTGACTTGGAACTATATCACCGTTCCTTCACAGTCGCTGGGTCAAAATCCTGGAACTCCCTTTCTAACAGCACTGTGGATGTACCTACCTCACATGAACTGCAGCAGTTCAAAAAGGCAGCTCACCACCATTTTCTCACGGGCAATTAGGGATGGGTAGCAAATGCTGGCCTAGCCAGCGATGCCCACATCCCATGAATGAATAAAGCAAAAACATTACAACTACTCCTTTAATAGCATTATTCAATCTTGCAAATTTGTGACATCTTGCTGTCTCCTCTCAGTCTTAATTCTGGACAAACTAGGGGAGAAATTCAACTTGTGGATGTCTATTTTGCACCTGAAAACAGGTCCCTCACAGTTGAAGATTGGGAAGCACCTCAGTCACACTTTTGCCTGATGCAATATTCAAGCAGGTCTGTCAATTGGCAAATAGTTCACCAGCCTGAAACTGGCATAAGGCTGCTTACATAGCCAAATCAAGATCCTATGCTATTTTAGAACCATGACAATTCAATGGGCTTGCTCCACCTAGATGTACCAGGCTTTGAGTGGCCTGACCAGGGGTCCTTAAAGGGACTGTTGGAGGGTGTGCACTAAACTGCCAAGGAAATTTTAAGTTTTTTTTTGTCGGCCCAGCAGAAGCAGATATGCTTCTTTCAGGCCCACAAAAAAACTATGGCCTGTTGTTGGTCTGTTTGAGGCCACTCCCCTGAGATTGGCCCATTTGCCTGCTGGCTGGTTCAGCATAGATGCCGGTTGATTTTCCACCCTTCAGCTGCACCACTGAAATGAGGCCCAAACCCAAATTTCTTTATGGCTAAGCCATCAAAGTTACACCTGTTTTGGACAGAGGTTAAATTTCCCAGCAATTGTGCTTCAATACACAATAAGCAACATAACTTCACTTCTCTATCCTATTGTGTTGTCTATATGCCAAAAAGCAAAGTTTGCTGCATGGGAAAATGCTTTGCTAATGACTGCCCATTTTATCATGCATGAAGCAACCATTAAACCATGTTCTAGCATTTCAGGGGAGAACTATTCATTGTATGCTGTTTAAATGGGTTAGTGCAAAGCTTTGAGCTGGCAGATGGACATTAAATTTCCCTCTTAACCAAAAGACAGAGCCAGTCACCATTCTGTCCCAGCTGAGATAGGAACATCAGAACATAGGAAATAGGAGCAGAGTAGGCCATTCAGCCCCTCAAGCCTGCTCCGCCGTGCACCTAGATCATGGCTGATTTTCTACCTCAACAAAATTTTCACGCACTATCCCATATCTGTTAATATCTTTAATATCTAGAAAACTATCAATATCTATTTTGAACATACTCAATGACTGAGCCTCCACAGCCCTCTGGGGTAGAGAATTCTAAAGATTCACAACCGTCTGAGTGAAGAAACTCCTCCTCATCTCAGTCCTAAATGGTCTACTTCTTGTTCTGAGACTGTGTCTCCTGGTTCTAAACCCCACCACCCCCCCACCCCCCAGCCAGGGAAAACATCCCTCCTGCATCTACCCTGTTGAGCCCTGTAAGAATTTTGTATGCTTCAATGAGATCACCTCTCATTCTAATGAACTCTAGAGAGTGCAGGCCCAGTCTCCTCAATCTCTCCTTACAGGACAATCCCGCCATCCCAGGAATCAGACCGGTGAACCTTTGTTGCACTCCCGCTATGGCAAATATATCTTTCCTTAGGTAAGGAGAGAAAACTGTACACAATACTCCAGGTGCAGTCTCACCACGGCTCTATAAAATTGCAGCAAGACTTCTTTACTCCTGTTAGCAAAACAAAAGACCGACCGCAGGATCTTGCAGCTTTACAGCCACTTATGTACTTTGAAGTGTAATCACTGTTGTAATGTAGGAATTGTGGAGCTGTGTTGTATTACTGTAATTAGCTTCTGTTTAGTATTTTGATATCAACCATAGTTGTGATTGTGTGTGATTTTGATAAGAGTGTGTAACCAAAAGACAGATCAAACAGCTGGAGAATTATTGAGGCAATTAAGATAAAATTGGGCTCTGTAGAAACAGCTGATGCCTCGATTGGGAGTTGCGTTTGTGATTTTTATATATTCATACAATACATGTTGATACTATAGATTGTTACAGCAGATGGGCAGGTAACCAGAAACCGATTGGTACTGTAGATATTTTGGCATGGTAATGTCTGTACCATGTGGTTACAAATTCCTTTCATGTTGTGGATAATGCTGATACACTGCTAAAGAATCCAACCAGCGGCATTAATATTTCAGTGGTAATCTGGTCATTGACACACTGGGACTGGGAATTGCAGGGAGGGAGTGGGGTGCCTGTCAGTGGCCGGGAAACGCGGGATGGCTGAATTGAATGGCGGGATCTCATTAGAATCGCTTTACTCAGCCAGATTGAGAGGCTGCCCAGTTGTCAGGCAGGAAAGCCTGCCATACAAGGCTGCAGCCATTGACTGCAGGGGATGATTGCTGGCAATTTGGAAGATTGGGGGATGTGTGGAGTATACTGCAGCAGCGAAGAGGGACAAAGAGATCATGATGAGGGGGGGAGGGAAGAGAGATTGTGTGGAGTGTTGGCAGGAGAAGAGATCACAGGGGGTCTGAGAGATGATGCAGGGGGTGGAGGGAGAGGTGTGTCAGCTGATCACATGGAAGGCAGAGATTGCAGTAGGTTTGCTTTTGGGGCCGTGGGGTGGAGAAGCATTCCTACGCTTTCTGACCCACAAACAGTGCTGGAAAAGCACTTAACTGCTGGATCTGCCAGCGCTAGCCTTCCTTATCTGTTGAGTTTCCTGACCTCTGGGAAACCCAGGCTGTATCCATTAAATTCAAATGGCTCCCAAAATCTGAGGCACAGAGCCTCATTTAAATATTATAATTACGAACCTGCCTCGCCAGAGCGGGTTACTTGCATGACCTTAAACACGCTGTTGTTAAACTGGAAGTAGGTATGTTCACATTGGGTTGGGTTTCAGTTTTTGTTTAAAATTTAAACCCTCCCGCCTATCGTGTGTGGTTAAAATTATCCCCCACTGTGTATTCACATGGTTCATGGATCTCCCACAGATTCTTCAATAACCCCTATCTGAGCCAGGGATAGTAGAATTTCAATTTCCAACTGACCAGTACAAAAACAATTGCAGGAAACATATTTGACCATGCTAAGAGACAGAGAAAGTGTCTGCTGTGGTCACGTGATGCAGGTGTAGTCTTCATATCATCAGATTTATGGCATCCTGCACCATGCATAATATTTGTGAAAAATGAAGAACAGTATGAAATCTTGACCAGATGATGCATCTTGATGAGCACCTGATAAACCAAAGAGCGGTGAAACAGTGATGGGAACTTGCATGGTACAGTGAGCAAATCATAACTGATCATATAGGGAATACACCAATAAACATGCAACGTAAAAAGAAGAAAGCTAATTATTTTCTGCAGGTTTCTTCTGACTTGGAGCGAAGAATTTACAATCCATAAACTTCCTCAGAAACAGACTTTATTTTATCTCAGTATGTATATCGCACCATTCTCCTCCACCATCAACTGACTGGATGGGACTGCACTTGCCTGGTTCCATTATTACCTAACTAATCGTAGCCAGGGAATCACCTGCAATGGCTTCTAGTTTTACTCTTACTATTACCTTTGGTGTTCCCCATGGATCTATGCTTGGCCCCCTCCTATTTCTCATCTACATGCTGCCCCTCGACAACATCATCTGAGAACATGTCAGCTTCCACATGTACCCTGATGACACCCAGCTCTACCTCACCACTACCTCGCTCAACCTCTCCACTGTCATTATGTTGTCTTGTTATGACTGATCACTCCAGTCAAAGCCCCCAATCAAAATATACGATTCTGATTGTGTTGGGAGAAACGCACTGTTAATTCAATCCTGTCCCTCCACGGATCGCCTGACATATTATTTCAAACTTTCCAAATTAAAGAAAGATCCAGCCAAATTGTACCATCTATTAACCCCCGAATGAGGCTAACCAAACCAGGTGTCTTTAAATCAACAAATTAACTGATAATTAGAAAAACTAAATATTTAAACACGACTAAGATGTAAACCACATTTAAAATAGAAAAAGTTAGAGTCCTTGCAGATTTACACTCCTGCCAGATGTGGAACAGTCCAAGGTTGCTTGAAGTTCTCACAGCTGTCCGATGGGGAAAAAAGGTTCTTCAACAGTAGAATAGTCCGTAGTCTAATTCAGAAGTCGAAATTGTTGCTCCTTCTCCAGCAATGCATTTCAACAATTAATAACTTGCAAACACTTTTTAATGAATCAATTTGGCTTTAGAATTTTTTTGGAGGGATAAAAGATTGTCACAGTTTAACTTCCCTTGCTTCAGTTTAATTTATCAGAGATCTCTGTTTTGGCTTGACTTTTTAGAATTTTGAGAGAGAATAATAAATAAACAGACTAAATTTTCTTCAGTTTAAGTGGTCTGAGAGCCTCCTTTCAGCTGCTTGCACGCAGCTGTCTGTCTGTTTCTCAGAACAGTCTGTTTCCACTATAAACCAGTTCAAAATTAAATTGTAAGAATGTATCTCTCGGGGCTGGATATTACCTTAGGCGGATGGGAATTCACCACTGACGTGAAAGTTTCTCGGCCAGATGAACTGCACAGCTAGGAGCACTGCCCAGTACTGGGTTCGCTATTCTCCGAGAATTATCTCGAGTATCCCCTAATCTATGTGGCATCACTTGACACTGGGAAACCGTGTCCGGTGTAACAGAAGCTGATTTTTTTTCTTACCTTGGGGTGTCAAAGGAATTTGACAGGTTTCCTCCAACACATTTGTTTCTTTAAGACACATGGTGTTGCCTACTCTGTCCATACCGTCCTTTAAATGAAAATTTGGGTAGGAGTCTGCCTCCTTTATCGTAGTGACTTTTCTAGAGTCTATACAAGTTTGAGCCGTCCCACCAGGTTTAGACATCAAGACCATCTGCAAATTCCAGCTGTCCTGACTAGGCTCAACTAAGCTGTCCTTCAGCATGCGTTGTACCTCTGCTTCCACTTGGGCCTCTCTGACTGGACCTAAGCGACAAGGATGTTGTTTTAAAGGAATGGTACCCCCTATACCCACATCAAGTGTGGCTAAGGTTGTACATCCTGGCTTATCCCTACAAACCTTTTGAAACATCATGAAAACCCTGGTTAGGACTTCATGCTGTTTTGCCTCTATATGTAGAAGCCTATTGTTTAATTTTTCTAGCCATTCCGTATTCGCTAATCTGTCAGATGGAGGTTCAATCTGAGAATTTCCTAGGCCTACTTCTGCCTCATTCTCACTATCCTTTTCTTCTTAACAGCCCCGATTACCTGACATACCTGTACTGGCTTGTCCTCTTCCCTGCGATAATATTGTTTGAGCATATTAATGTGACACAGCCAGTTTTTCTTCTGGCGATCAGGGGTGTCAATCAAGTAATCTACCTTACCCACTCTTTTGATCACTCTATATGGGCCACTGAACCATGCTTTTAATTGTTCTCCCTGTGATGGTAACAACACTAATACTTCATCCCCTGGTTTTATGGTAAGTTGTGATTTTCCCACCATTTGACAGGTATGGCATATCCTTGAAAATTGTCTCACATTCTTTGTGAGACCTGGCCAGTAATAATGTTTGCTTATGTGTGATTTGGTCTTCCAAATTCCCCTATGTCCTGCAAAAGAAATGTCATGTGCTAACCTTAATAATCCTGGTCGATATTTAGGTGGTACCACTATCTGTTCAACAACTGCCCAATCTTCGTCAGCAGGTCTATGAGGCGGTCTCCATTTCCTCCTCAAAACCCCGTTTGCCATATAATAGCCTTCTGGAACTCCTTTCACCTTTGGATGGAGCTGTCTGTGCTTTTCGGTATATCTCTGGATCAGCTTACTGTGCTGCAATAATAGACGATCTGCTAAACAACTCATTTGGACTATCTAAATCCCCAAACAAGGTTTCAGATACTTAGCTATCTATTTGTGGTGCCCCTTTTACCTCCAACAGTGGATCTTGTTTAGCCATTGCTCGGGTAATTACACACACAGGAAATATTCCTGGAACTTGTTCCTGTAATTATTCCATTTCCTTAGTTTCACTTGGTTCCTCTGTAACTATAGGAGAAACTGATATTTTTGATCCAGGCAAATCATTTCCTAGGAGTAGATCAATTCTGTTTACCAGTAAATTGTGGACAACACCTACAGTTACTATCCCAGATATTCAGTCACTCTTTAGGCGTACTTTATACAAAGGTACGGGTATAGACTTCCCGCCAATTCCATTAACTAAAACTTTAGCCTTCAAAGCACTCTCTGGTGGAAACCTCATATCTTTCCCCAGCAAGAGTATTTGGGTTGCTGCTGCATCCCTGAGTATAATAAGTTTTCCTGCTTCACTTATGACATACAGAGTTACTCTGCCCTTTGACAAAAATTCATTCTAACTCTCAGGTATTTTATTCTTAACCTCTATACTCCTTTTAGTTTTAGTATCTGCTTTCACATTCACAGTTGTCATTAAAGCTATAGCCTGGTCTGCTTTACTCTCAGTCAGAGTCTTATGCTCTGCACTAACTTAGTGTACCCCAACAAGTCCTATGGGTTTACCTCGCAATTTCCAGCACTCTGAACAAAGATGATCCATTTTGTTGCAAGGATAATACCTTGCAAACCTCACTTCTACCCTCAGCACCTTCCTTTCTGATCTGAGGAGGTGATCCTGGGGCATTCCCAGCTGTTCCTTCTTGTCCCCAGCTACTTGCCTTCCTTTCACTCTCCCACTTTCTATCCTTCTCAGGTTTATGGGGGTGATGGACAAAATAGGTTGGCTTATTCACAAGCTCAAAATCATCAGCAATCTCTGCTGCGTGACTAGCTTTCAAAACTTTCAGGTTATCTATGAGTTCTCACTACTGAAGGAATGGAGTTTTTAAACTCTTCTAAGAGAATCAATTCTCGAAGGTTCTCATATGTGGTTTCTATCTTTAATGCCCGTATCCAATGGTCAAAAGTAATTTGCTTCACCCTCTCAAATTCTAAATACGTCTGCCCAGCCAATCTCCGTAGGTTCCGGAACTTCTGATGATTAGCTTCAGGGACTAAATCATATGCGGCGAGAATAGCTTTTTTTGCCATCTCATAATCTGCAGAAGCCTCTTCAGGAAGCATGACTTAAGCTTCAGGAGCTCTGCTTACCAGCCGGCTCTGAATAAGCAGTGTCCAGCTTTCTTTCAGCCATTTCATCTATTTGGCTATTTTTTCCAAAGATACAAAAAAATGCCTCTACAACTCTTTCCTCAAATTTAGGAAGAGCCTGTATAAATTTTAAAAACTTCTCGCTGATCTAAATTCAGATTCTTTCTGACCCTTTTGCCTTAGTTTCATCTCTTTTAACTTAAATTCCCTCTCTTTCTCCCTGTCTTCCAATTCAAGTTTTCTTAATTCATTTTCAGCCTCAAGTTTCTTTGTTTCCAACTGAATCCTAGTCAATACCACTGCATCACTCTCGGACCAACTACCTTCATGTCTCTTGTATTCCCTTTCTTGTTCCTCATATTCCCCTTCAGCTTTATAATCATCATTATCATCGTCATCATCATCTTCTTCTACCAGTTCCAGATGTTCGGCCATTATGTCAATTATCTCTGCTTTTTTGGCACCTGATTTCAATTCCAACCCCAATTTCACTGCCAATTCTTCAATTTGTTCTTAGTTAAAGTTATCAAGTCACTCAGGGAAACATTCTGCTTTCCCAAAAACTCTGCTACAACCACTAATGCCATTTCAATGGTATAGACTGTACCTTATTATACAAGAGACCTGTTCTTTTATTTTCTTTGTAATTGGTGTCAGATTTAGATCACAACAATCGAGTTTCCAATTGCTATGATCCCAGATGCGAGATAAATTAAATATGATGCCAAACGCAAGACCCCAATTTAAATGTTATCTCAGAAACGAGTAATTAATATGATTCCAAATACGAGCCCTTCAAATTAATCTGATTCTGATCCCAGATGCAAGCTGCTGAATTAAATATCATTCAACTGCGAGTGAGCCCCCAATTAATATATGATTCAAATCCCGGACGAAAAACTCAATTAATATGTTATGACTGACCGCTCCAGACAAAGCCCCCAACCAAAATATACGATTCTGATTGTGGTGGGAGAAATTCACTGTGAATTCAATCCACTCCCTCAACAGATCGCCTAACATGTCATTTTAAACTTTCCAAATTAAAGAAAGACACAGCCAAATTGTACCATCTATTAACCCCTGAATGAAGCTAACTAAACCAGGTGTCTTTAAATCAACAAATTAACTGTTTAATTAGAAAAACGAAATTCTGAAACACTACTAAGATATAAACAACATTTAAAGTAGAAAAAATTAGAGTCCTTGCAGATTTATGCTCTTGCCAGTCCAAGGTTGCTTGAAGTCCTCACAGCCGTCCGATGGAGAAAAAAAGGTTCTTCAACAGTAGAACAGTCTGTAGTCTAATTCAGAAGTCAAAATTGTTGCTCCTTCTCCAGCGATGCATTTCAACAATTAACAACTTGCAAACACTTTTTAATGAATCAATTTGGCTTTAGAATTTTTTTGAGGATAAAAGATTGCCACAGTCTATCTTCCCTTCCTTCAGTTTAATTTATCAGAGATCTCTGTTTTGGCTTGACGTTTTAGAATTTTGAGAGAAAATAATAAATAAACAGACTAAATTCTCTTCCTTCCGTTTAAATGGTCTGAGAGCCCTCCTTTCAGCTGCTAACACACAGATGTCTGTCTGTTTCTCAGTTAGAACAATCTGTTTCCACTATAGGGAGGCAAGGGAGGAAATAGCAGGGGCTTTGACACAAAAGCACAGTATCAGGTGGCACAGTGGTTAGCGCCGCAGCCTCACAGCACCAGCGATCCGGGTTCGAATCTGGGTACTGCCTGTGCGGAGTTTGCAAGTTCTCCCTGTGACCGTGTGGGTTTTCACTGGGCGCTCTGGTTTTGTCCCACAGCCAAAGACTTGCAGGTTTTGATAGGTAAATTGGCCATTATAAATTGCCTCTAGTATAGGTGGTGGGGATGTGAGAGGATAATGGGATTAATGTAGGATTAGTATAAATGGGTGGTTGATGGTCAGCACAGACTTGGTGGGCTGAAGGGCCATTTTCAGTGCTGTATCTCTAAATAAATAAAATTTTCAAATCCTCTCTGGCACAGGTACCAGAGGACAGCAAATGTGGTACCATTAATCAAGAAGGACAGTAGGGATAAACCAGGCAATTACAGGCCTGTGAGTCTAACATCAGTGGTTGGGAAAATATTGGAAAAAATTCTGAGGGACAGGATTAATCTCCACTTGGAGAGGCAGGGATAGTTAGCATGGCTTTGTCAGGGGGAGATTGTGTCTAACTAACTTGATTGAATTTTTCAAGGAAGTGACTGGATGTGTCGATGAGGGTAAAGCAGTAGATGTAGCATACATGGATTTCAGTAAGGTTAACATTGCTAACTCCACCTTGGCTCACTCATCTGCTGAAACCCTCATCCATGCTTTTGTTACCTGTAGATTTGACTGTTCCTGGCCAGCCTCCTATATTCTACCCTGTGTAAACTTGATGTTATCCAAAACCCAGCTGCCCCTGTCCTAACTCACACCAAGTCCCGTTCATCCATTAACCCTGTGCTCACTGACCTACACTGGCTCCTAGTTAAGCAGCGCCTTGATTTTAAAATTCTCACCCTTTTTTCAAATATCACTGTGGTCTCATCCTTCCTTATCTCCGTAATCATCTCCAGCTCCACGATCCTCTGAGATCTTTGCGCTCCTCCAATTCTGGCCCCTTGAGCATTCCTGATTTTAATCGCTCTACCATTGGTGGCTGTGCCTTCAGCTGTGAAGGTCCTAAGCTCTGGAATTCCCTCCCTCCCTCCATACAGCTTTCCACACTCTCCTCCCTTAAGACTCTTGTTAAAATCTACCTCATTGACCAAGCTGTTGGTCATCTGCCCTAATATCTCCCTCTGTGGCTCCGTGTCCTATTTTATTTTAAAATTTCCCTGTGAAAGTGCATTACATTAGAGGTGCAATATAAATACAAGTTGTTCTTGTACTTATTTACAGTAGTTTGAATCTGAGTACTTAAATGGACAGATTGATTTATTCAAAGCTTCACCTTATCAACAGTAGAATACATTGTATAATATTCCTGTCATAATAAAACAGCAGTATCTTATCACTTGCTATAAGTATTGCCATGGGAGATTGATGAGTATTGTTGAAAATTGGTAGAAAACTCTTTGAATTTGGCCAAGTCAGATGCCATGCCTAAAGTTTCCCAAATGTAATACATCTGGTAACATTTCTTTTGTTTCTGGTTAAATGCAGTTCTGCTAATAATGCTCATAGATTTGAAACTGTAAATTGAAGTGAGTCAACGGGGGCGAATTTTCTTAGTTCTTCTTCCATTCCATTGCTGTAACTTCACGTTGATGAAGTCATTTGATGGAATGGGAGGAGCCCTCATAAAATTCACTTCCAAAGTCTTAATTCATTAATTTCAAGACTTTTTATACAGGTGTAAACATTGTTTTCTACAGGTTTATTGATGCTCATCGGTTGGTTACAAGGGAAGCACCTCCTTGGCATGTTTACTATAGGAGTTAGGTAAGAAGATAAATGCCCCGTTTAGAAATATACAGTTTAATGTGATAAAATACCAATGACTATTCTTTTAGAACATATTATTTCTAAGACTACAGAATTTGCTGGACGTCAATAAAGCATGCTTTGAAATAATTTTAGCTGTAGGTTAATAATACATGAGAAAGCAGTTTTTTTTTAAATTTAAGCAGCATAAGTAAAAAGGCAGAGTCTTATTTAGAAGCAGACTTGTTACTAACAGAAAAGTGGAATTGATTTCAATAGACTACTACCAGGCAGGATTATGCTAAAAGTAGTAAGTTGAGGGTGTAGAGCAGGCTAGTTGGCTACAGGAGGTTCAGTGGGACCAGAGCAAGGGGAGAAATTATTGGTGAAAACAAGATATTAAAATTTCTTTCAATGAAAGAAAAGTACGTGAATTTATTTAATCCTTCATTCTCTACCCAAAGTGACTTTAAAGTATTCATTCCTGAGGTGATAAAAATTTTTCATTATTTATTTGTAGTTGAATTGTTACACACTATATAAATATGAGTGTGAATGTGTTTTTTTTTCTTCATGTGTTTGTTGCACTGATATTTTTCCTTCATATTATTTGTTGTGTAACTTTGTGAATGTGGTGATGCCTGTTATTTCTATCTTTCCCAGCCTAACTGAATGAATGGTTCCTGAAACCGCAATTTTAATCACATTTACTGTCTCATATGATTAGTTTTTGGTGAGTTTATAGTCAGTCTATTTTTAAATGCCTTCAGATGTACTTACTCCTGCCATTTCCCGTTGCTCCATCTCTCATATGGTAGTATTTGCATCATCAGAACTAATTTTAATTTCCAGTATTTTTGAAAAATTCTTTTCTCTTAACCATTTAAAACATTGGTCTCTGTAATTTTCTTAGTGTTGGTGTTAGTGTAGTGTGTAATCTGCCATTATTTTTCCACCATCCAGGTAACTGAATCTAGATCAGAATGTTTTTTACTTCATGATTGCAGACACATATAAAGGGATACAAATGAATCTCATTATCAATGTTTTCTGTATTTGGAAGTGACCCAAGTTACTTGCAAGTAAAACCAGGAGTTTTTTGATGGCTCTGCTGGTTATATAAATAACCTAAGTATTAGATGGCTACAAATGGGTCAAAGGTGAACCCATGGTCATGGATTCTCTTGAAAGATACTCTGGTGAGACCCTCAGTATTAATTCCATTATTCAATGCTGTCTTTGAATAGAATACAAAAAGGTCTCAGCTTGAAATTTCTGCTGGTGAAGTGATGGAAATTCATGCTCAATTCCTTTTAAGGCCATTTATCAGGAGCATGCATAGGGTATGCAGCCCCCTCTGCTCTGCATCAGCTAAAACCCATGACCTTCATCCATAATTATACAGAAGCACAAGAATCCTGCCTAATAGACTAATCATTCTTTCCCTTAGAATTTCAACTCCGTGGATGGTAAGAAGCTCAGAAATGGCTTTCCTTTACCAGGAACTGATTTGTATCCTAGCCTTACAGGAAACATGTGGAATGGTCAATAATCATTATTTAAGGTTCCATGGTTACTAAATAGTTGAAAGGCCTATAGAACCAGAGGGAAAAAAAGGGCAAGTAGTATGACTGTGATCACTGACCAAGACCTAATATAGTGGAAGTTAGGAAGTGCTGAGCTAACCTACACTGGGCAAAAATAATTTCTTAAGGGATCTAGGCCATGGATTATGGGATCTTGTACATTCGGTAGATGTTGAACGTCAGAGGGCCAAACTGTAGCATATCTTCAGATGGCCTTGCAGAACAGTTTTTGACTGTCTATTACTCCTCGTGGACTGTTGGACAGTGTTAGTCTTGGAAGTCTTAAGGTGTTGCAAATCCTTCTGGCAGCTGTGCTGTCACCTTCTCTGAAATTCACCAAAAATGTGGTATCTGTATATGATTCAAAAGGACACAAAAATCCATCATGGTTACTTGGGTATGTTCTTTCCTTTTTAATGGCAGTGTTCAATGCCACTTAGAAATTTTAACCATTGACTAGTTACCTTCTTTGTTATGAGACTAGCTGTTGGTTATCTTGTGTCATGCAGACCCCCACTTGCCAAGACTGAAGCATATTAATTTTGACATATGAACATTGATTTTAAACTGTTGCTGGAGTGAAGAAAGGACTCATTAAAAAATCACCAGACACTTGGCTGGAAAAACATTTGTATACTAACAGACAGTGCTTGGAGGGACAAAGGACTATTCCCTGGTCCACTTTATCCAAAATGGGCTGTGATCACCAGACATTGAAGGTGAGGATGCTCACATTCCAGGATGACTGCTAAGATGGCAGAATCCACAAACAGAAGTGGTCAAACCAGCTAGTCACATGACTAACCTGCTGGGCAATCTGGGTTTTTTAAAATTGTGCCACAGAAAAGGGCAGAAGGTAATTTGAACTGGAAGCTCTCTCTCTCACACTTTCTCCCAAGCCACCAGACCCACGGAAGAAATGTAAACCTCAAGAAAGAAAAGACTCCGACCTCGAAACAAGTTGAAGTGTGCACTGGACCCCAACGAATTGCAAGTCTGACCGGCAACCAAAGACTTCACAGCAAACTCAAAGGACAATAAAATAGAAACCCCTCTATTGCCTCAAACTTTTCTCCTTTATTCCTTATACGTTTTCTGTCTCTATCTGCACGTGTGTTTATCGCGTATGCTTGCTAGCATGGTCGCGTCGCGTATTCATAGTCGGTAACTGGATTAGAGTTTAAGATTAATAAACTTCTACCTTTCTTGTTTAAAATCTAAGAAAACCTGTCTGAATTGATTTCTTTGCCTTACAATTGGAAAGTGGTGAACAAGGATTCACTAAAGAGGAGCTAAAACACGGTGTGTTTTTTTAAATTAAACCCTGTTACGGTTAAACCAGGCAAAGGCTGAGAGAGATCCCCTAGACCCCTCTCACCTGGTTGTAACACTTGTAGAAAAGGGTGTAACCATGATAAAGAGTATCTAATAATTTGCAGTGGTTCATGGCATCTATGCTGAGTGATCAGGCTAAAATGCTCAGTCACAAGAATGATAATTGCTCACCACAAAAGATGAGACTGGAAATATGTGATTGCTGACAGGGTCAACAGCAAATGATGGGTCAATGATTTCCTTGGTTCAGTAGACTACTGGCCACACATCTGCTAAGAAGTATCTTGTTAATGCAACTGTTAAAAGGAGAGCTATAAACTGAAGTACGAGACCTTTCAAACCAGTATTTGAAGCCTCTAGGGAGCAACCAGGGAGATGCAGCAGGATAAGTGGATTGTGTTTAGAGGCGAGTGTATGCAGTTGTAGGAAAATTATCTTAAATTGTTTTGTCTGTTGTCGAAAGTAAAAAGGATTCCTCTGGTCTAGTGCCAGTGACTCATATGTAGGGATGTATCTGCAATGAAGAAAAGACAAGGTATTCATTGAGATGTATTAGAAGTATAAATTACAAATTTGAAAGAAGCTGTATTGTTTGGCGTATTGTATTGGCTACTACACCACGAGAAGGATATTATTGCTGTTGAGAGGGTGCAAAGTTAAACAACAAAGTCAGGGGCAAGATTAAAGTAGTGTTTGTTCTCTTTTTGGAAGGGAGGATTTCTAATAGACTTATGTTATGACCAGGTGAGAACGGTGTCTAGGGGTCTGTTACTATCTTCACCTGGTCTTATTGTAACAGGGTTTAATTTTAAACACACTGTGCTTTGAGCTCCCCCTTTGTGAATCCCTGTTCACAACTTTCCAATTATAAGGCAAAGAAATGAGCATAAACAGGCTTTTTTAAAGAAGAAAAGTGAAATTTATTAAACATACTTCAACTTTAATACAGTTCATGACTACGGATATACGTCGTGCCCATGCTAGCATGCACACGCGATACACATTTGCAAATAGGGACAGATAGGAGAAAAGGAAAAGATAAGTAGAACAGTTTGAGGTAACATCTTGCTGTAGTCCTTGATTGAAGATATGGTCCGGGGTTTCGTTGGGGCCCAGTATTCTTCTTAAACCTTGTTCACATAGCAGAATTTTCTCTCTTTGAGTTTACATGTCGTCAATGGTTTCCGAAGTTGGTGAAAGCGAGATGAGGCCAGACTGGAGATGAGATGTTCTCAGTCCATGAGCACTCGGCTTTCTGATTTCAAAAATCTGCTTTTCCAGTTTAAAATTCCCCTAGTTGGCCAACAGGTGGTCACATGACCGACTGGTTTGACCAGGTCTCTTCTGTGTATTGGGGCAGGGACTGGCTCCCTTTGTTTCCACCCTGTCTCGTGCTATGAAAATGTCTTTCCAGTCAGGGGCTTGCAATTTTTCTGTTTTAATGCTCATGTGGCAAAATAATGTGTGCCTCAGTCTTGGCAGGTGGGGGGTTTGCCTGACACTTAACGGTTTTTTTAACGGAAATCTTCAAAACGATGAAGAAAATGGATTAAGTTCCAAATAAATCACTCACACTTATAAAGGCAAGTAAATGAAATTGAATTAAATAAATCTGGCAATTTGTGGGTTAGGACCAGTGAAAAATTAGCATGAAAACTGCCAGATATCATAAAAACCTATCCAATCTACTAATCCCCTTTCGTGGAAACGAACCTGTTCCTCCTACCAGGTATGGCCAATTTGTGACTTTATTCCCATAAACCATGGTTGTAAAATAACTCGAGATCAGCAACAAACGCCACCTCGTTAGAGTTGGCCAAATCACCAGAACAAAAAAAGACTGGGTGACTTGCTGGTTAATTGCTTTACCTTATTTCCACCATTTCCTATGGTTTTCACTTCTGATTGCTATCCAGTGACCTGCTACTATAAAATGCATGTATGGGCTTAGGTAAGGACAAGATCAGTCGTAGCTATAACATGGCTTCTTGTTTTTATTAATAGTCTGGCTGTTGCAGCTATTCCAGAAGGCTTACCAATTGTTGTCACAGTAACACTAGCTCTAGGTGTGATTAGAATGTCAAAGAAGAGAGTCATAATAAAGAAACTTCCTGTTGTAGAAACATTAGGTAAGACAACAAAATTTATTTATTTTGTTAATTTTAAATAATTAGACTTAATATTCTGGGTGTATTTTTCTTTGAATAATTTGATTTGTTTTACATCGATCCAAGAAAAAATCATCTAGAGGAACTAATAGGCAAGATACAGCAGACCCAGTTAGTGAAAAAAATTCTTTTCTATGTTTGTACTGTTCAAAATAATTTGTAAATTCAATTTCTCCTTTTCATTCATCTTGCTATGTACAAACCTCTTCATATGTGACAGCAACTCAAAATGGCCAAGATAGAAATAGTACCCTGTCTTAATATCTGAATCAATTCTTGTATATAATTTATGGAGAGAATTTAAGCACGGTTTCTAATGCAAAGTAATTACTAGTCACACTTTTTAAAAATATAGGTTGCTGTAATGTTATCTGTTCCGATAAGACTGGCACCCTAACGGCCAATGAGATGACTGTAACACGATTGGTTACATCAGATGGCATACAAGCAGAGGTGGGTATTAAATTACCTTACAGTCTAATCCTGATGAGGGTTTTATACTTTATTGGTAAAAGAATGTCTGGAGGAAATTTATCACAATTTAGGGGGCAAAATTAGATAGCCCCTGAAAATGGGTGTTGGGATTGTGATGCACAATTAACCTATGCCTATTCCTTCTGATGCAGGCAGTGTGAAAAAGCTGTGCTACCTTCTCATTAGCATGATTATAGCGTGCAGCCTTTGCTAAGTGCACTGTTGAGTTCAGCAGGGGGCACAAAGTCATGAGAGACCAACATGAGTTCAAACTAGCCCGCACTACTTAAAGCCAACCAGCAATTCATAAAGGGGAGTTGCATTTTAAAAGGAATAGGTGTTGGAAGTCATTTTAAAAGTGCACAAAATTGCAGAGAGCGTGCTCCAAGTTTCCCTGAGGCCTTGGTACAGGACATGGACAGGAAGAGAGAGGTTGTCTACTCACATGGAACAGGAGGCCCTCCAGACAAACACTGCGAAAGCAGTGAGAGTGGATAGCAATAGCAGTCAATGCCAGCAGTGTAATGGCAAGGACCTAGATTGCATGCCACAACAAGTTTAATGATAAGTGGTCAAGGTCAGTGAATACATCTTCAAATGCCATGTCCCACCAACTGTACCACTAGCCTCACACACAAACTGTGCAATTCACCACCCTGCCTTCACTCATCGACTAACAATCTCTATCAATCAGGATTCATATCTAACACTCATAGCTTCACATCACTCTCATACACTTAGTACTGCTGCAAGTCTCACACCCAACATCTCATAGCTTGTACACACTGGCGCATTGGCTAAACAAATTGTGCCACACTCACTGGCACACATCCCTCTCTCTTGCAGGACAAGGTGGCGCATAACTGCAGGCAGTAATGCCTAACCGACGGGCATGGCTGCATGTACTCATGCTGATGGAGGAGACAATGTCCACCATTATTGGAGTAGCCATGACTGAGGCTGTGGCCAGCAGTGGGGCTGAAACCATCAAAGATGAACATATGTTCATATCTAATCCTTCTTCTCACTTTCCCCTCATCCCACAATCTCTTTTGATATACAAGCTGAAGATAGTCTAAACATGCATCTCTTGCTTTGCCCCCCAGTTTCCCCCCTCCTCCCCCACAGCCACCTCTCCTTTCCCTACCCTAACCTTTCTCCTTTCCCTACCCTATCCTTTCTCCTTTCCCTACCCTATCCTTTCTCCTTTCCCTACCCTAACCTTTCTCCTTTCCCTACCCTAACCTTTCTCCTTTCCCTACCCTATCCTTTCTCCTTTCAGATATCCGAGACGCGCACCCTGTCCAGGCAGCGGTTCAGGAGCAGGAAGTGGAAGAGGAAGAAAAGACTTGAAGAAGAAACACTGTCACTCAATTTAACACTGACCACCAGCTCAGATACTGACTGAGCGTACTTTAGAAGGGAGCTTAGGAGGTGGGATCTTCACGTGGTGAGACACTAGGCACGAGTAGCCTGCAGCCAGTATAAGTCGAAAGGTTAGCACAGGTGCCAGCTCACCACAGGGCAAGGTCACACACAAGTTCTGTTGTAGATGACTCAGATGAGGACTTTGATGGACTAGTGTACAGAAATAAGGCTGATGGATATACACATGGGAATTCTTGGGACAATGGCAGGCATGCCAGAAAGCCTGCAGTCACTGTAAAGGAGCATGGAGAAGTCCAGCACAACCCTGCATATGGCTTTACACAAAACTTGGAGCCCATCCTTCCCAGCGTGGAAGTGGTGGCCAACTCCATTACCACACTTTTAGACCCAACCATGATGCAGCATCTGATGGCTGAGATTTCAGCTTCCATTGTAGCACAAGCAGAAGCCACCCATCTTCTGAGTGCTGCAAACTCAGACCTCTGCCATCATGGTTACAGATATCAGTGTTCAAAGGGGCTTGCAGGGTGTCAGAGCAATCCAGCAATCTGTCCTCCAATACATTGCTCGGATTATTGAGGGGTCGCCGCAGGGGAATGGCATTGGTTCTGTGGAGCCTGAACCTGCTCTTCTACTAGGATGACAGCATTCATCCCTCCACCACTGCCACTCCACCAGTTCCCTTGCTGTTTGCCTGTCAACCAGCTAGCCCAGACTGCTGCTGTCTATGTCAATGTGGTGTAGTCCAAAACCAAGCCTTCTAGGGCCAGAGCTGCTTGAGGTCATGCTGCAAGGCAATCTGCAGTCTCCCCCAGTGAAATTCAGCAGCCTTCCACCAGCCAAGCTGCAGCCACAGAGATAGCACTGCATAGGAGCACTAGAATAGGCATACACACAGAGGACAGGCACTAAGGGAATACGTAAGGGTAATTAGTTGCCTTTTCTATGGACTATTGGATGGTTTGAGTGGTAAAGTTGGTTTGGAATATTTTATGGTGGTTTATATTTCAGAATTGTGGCTTGAAGGGCTGTGATGGTCAGTAAGTGAGGGAAGCTTAAGTGTGGGACTGTTGTTGAATGGAGAATTGGGTTTATGTTTACTGGTATCGCAGTCGGATGAGCTGATTGCAGAATGCCAGCCAGAAAGCGAAGTGTTGGTTGGTCCCCTTCCTCTTCTCCTTCCTTAGCTATTGACCATAGAGCTGATGGCAAGGACTGTACCCTCATGAAGGCGAGGTTGTTCAGGATACAGCAGACTATGGCAAATCATGAGGCGAGTTCTGGAAAGTATTGCAGGGCTCCTCCAGAGTGATCCATGTAGTGGAAGTGTTGCTTACGTACCCGAATGGCCTGCTCAATGATGTATCATGGGGCAGCATGGCTGTCATTACATTCATGCTGCCTATGGGTTGCGCACTGGAGTCATGAGCCAGGTGGTCAGCAGATAGTCCTTGTTGCCTCGCAGCCACCCTTTGGTTTCTCATGGTGGCTCAAGTGATGATGGTTCAGGGCGCAAACTAAAGTCATCATGACTTCTGCCAATAACATTGGTACAGGAAAGTTGACGACAAGATGAGGATTAGGACTTGAGGAATGAGCATATGTATATTATTCTTCTGCTGAAGAGACTATTATTAACTTTTACCAAAAACAGGCAGCTGATGCCAAGAGCAAATTAAACACAAAGTGAAGTAGCAAACTGATGGTCACCTTGTATCCCTCAATACTGAAAGGCATCATCATCATTTTCAGATAGATGATTGACCTCAACCAATTAAAAATGAGAGACTGATGACAATATTTCAAAGGCTTCAAAATGTTAGTATTTAAGAACCGTTGTATTAAAAGATGAGCAACAAGCAGTAATGAAGGGGAATGTCATCCTAATATCATTTTTAGATCTTATATTTTTCAGATTATACTGCAGTATGCAACTGTGTTGATCTTGAGACCACAACCAATACATACTGCATCCAGATATATAATATTCAATAGCATAAGATCATACTTTTCAAAGAAATCCCTTGGTGTCAATATAATTCTTATAAATTTCTATAGTAAACATAGTTCTTTTCATACTATATTGTGGGAAAATAGTTAGCTGCAATATTTTTAAATTAAGATCTAATAAAGAATGACTCTGACTCTATAATTTCAAATGACCTAAAACATTTAGCACTTCTTATTGAAACAAGGTTGTCTAGCTGGCTTAAGTGTAAACATTTGAGTAATGGCTGAATCTAATTTATATGCATTATGGCTTGTGAAAGTTTTGCAAATTGAATTTTTCATTTGTTACAGGTAACTGGTACAGGATACAATGGAAATGGCAATGTATGTCTATTACCCAGTGGAGAGATAGTCAAGGCGTTCTCCAATGTGTCGATAGGAAAACTGGTTGAAGTGAGTTAATTTTAATTCATTCTCAGAATGTGGGTGTTGCTGGCAAGGTCAGCATTTATTGTCCATTCCTAGTGGCCCATGAGAAGGTAGTTTGTATCATCGCACTTCGGGTGTGCGTGACCCAAGGCAAATGCTCAGAGGCTGTTTCCCCTAGTTGGAGAGTCTAGAGCTAGGGCTCACAGTCTCAGGATAAGGGGTAAATCATTTCAGACTGAAATGAGGAGAAATTTCTTTATTCAGAGGGTTGCGAACCTTTGGAATTCTCTACCAGAGACTGTGACTGCTCAGATGTTGGGTATGTGCAAGACTGAGATCGATGACTATTTGAATTCTAAGGGAATCAAGGAATATGGGGGTCGAGGAGAAAGTCAAGTTGAGATTGATGATCCTACTGAATAGAAGGACAGGTCCAAAGGGCTGTATGACCTACTCCTGCTCCTTTTGCTTATCTTAGCACTGTTGATGACTCTTTTCATCAATTTGCTTATGATTTGGAGTAGACTGATGGGCGGTAATTGGCAGGTTGGATTTGTCCTACATTTTGTGGACAGAACATATCTGGAGAATTTTGCACCTGGTTGGGTAAATGTCAGTGTTGTAGCTGAACTAGAGCAGCTTAGCTGAGGGCTGGTTCTGGAGCACAGACCTTCAGCAGTACAGCTGGGACATTGTCAGGTCCCATAGCCTTTACTGTACCTAGGGTGCTCTGCCACTTCTTTATGTCACATGGAGTGAATCAAATTGACTGAAGACTGGCATCTGTGAGAGTAGGGACCTCAGAAGGAGGCTAAGAACAATCCATTTACTCAGCACACCTGACTGAAGGAGGTTAGGGCGAGTAGCACAATTACAAATGGTTAAGGTTCATCAATACAGCTTGATAGTTTTGCTATAATTTACTATAAATCATGTGACCCATGTTAAAATTTGCTTGCTCATAGGCTGGATGCTTATGCAATAATGCTGTCATCAGAGAAGACACGTTAATGGGACAACCAACAGAAGGAGCCTTAATTGCTCTTGCAATGAAGGTAAATGCTGAAAAAAATTAATTTTGATATTTGAAACAGAATGACAACTGGTGCATTAGCTACAAGTGCATGTCAAAGTACAGCTAAATGATCAGCAAATCTTAAAAGGTTGACATCTTCACGGGGGTGGGGTCAACCTTTTGGCAAAATATATTTACTTTTAAAAATGCAGTTGAGTGATGTGAATCTCACTGAAGAGCTGAGTGCTTTCATTACATTTAATTATTCAAGCACAGTTAATGAGCTAAGGAATAATGGGGGTAATTTTAATGACCAAGGACAAGTGGGACTGTGTTGGGCGACAAATTAAAACTTTAAAATTTCAAACCTGCCTCGAACCACCACTCCAGTTTTAATGGAGGTGGAATTGGGTGGGCACAGGGAGAACCAGCCAACCTGCTCTCAGGAGGTTGGTCAGTGGTATCAGCTTTTAAGGTGGCTGCATGCCTCCATTCTAATGAGCTTTTCCTAGGCCTTGGGAAACATGGCAAGTAAAAGGAGAGAAGGGCAGCATCCATAAGTGAAGTGTACTTACAGTATTGTTTGTGGGCCAGGAGGACCAACATCCTCCATGTCTCCCACCAGCCACGCCAATGCAATTTCTCCCTGCCTCCTTACCTGTTCTCTACTTCTCAGCTGCATCCTTGTGCTACAGGTTTTTCCACATGTTAGACAGGAAACTTGCAGAAATTTTTTTTTAAAATGCCTGGCAGTTAATATCTGCAGGATGTCCAGGTAACCCGTACTCGGGTTTCCCGTCCAGAATTCGCACTCCCCTCCCCCCACAAACACACAACCCTGTAAACATCTGGCTTGTATTTCCGTCTTGGAATTGTTAATTGTCACTTGGTGGACCAAATCGGGACATAGCTGAGACATCCAAATAAATAGCTTTCTGGTTTAACAGGTTATAAAAGAATATGAGATTAATGTGAAGACAGTAAGATAAAAGTGATAATGCAAATACCCAAGAATGACTATCTGAACAGTCTTTTCTTGTTGTCCTTTTGTGTTTTTGTATGAATATCATTTTAATTCAAGTACATATCTGATTCAGTACGAAAAGATCCAAAGGAAAATTAACAGATCATTTGATTAAATTATTGAACAACTTTTGGCTTTAAAACCTAATGATTTTACATTCTGAATTGAAGATGGACCTTGATCATGTTAAGCAGAGCTATATGAGGAAAAAGGAATATCCTTTTTGCTCAGAGCAGAAGTGGATGGCTGTTAAATGTGTCCACAAGAGTCAGGTAGGAACGATTTTGTTCAGAGACTTATAAAATATTTTTCAGTTATTGAGCCATGTCTGCAGGCAGCACTAACAGTTTTTATGTGACATTTAAAGGACACTGAAGAAATTTACTTCATGAAAGGTGCATATGAGGGAGTGATTCAGTACTGTAACAATTATAGCAATGGTGGCATGCCTGTACCCCTCACACCACAGCAAAAGGCAATATACGTCCAACAACAAGCAAAGCTAGGAGCCGAGGGCCTGCGTGGTAGGGTCATGTGTTCTGTGTTAAATTTCAAATAGTGAATTTTCAAATGTAAAATTGCATGTATTTTATATAATGTATTTCTAGTTCTAAAGAAATGTATACCATGATAAAAGGATAAATATTGAATTTTGTAATTTGTAAAAAATTTTATACCTTGACATTATTTTGTAACATAAGTGACCCTTTAGTACAAAAGGTTAAAGCTATTTCCTCATTTGCGTGTCTGCTAAGACTGTAACTTTTCCAACAAATGGGTGACCTTCAAGCCTAGATTCTTTCTCTAAATAGAGGCCTCCCATAGTAGCCTGCATATGACCTCAATAGCTACTGGTCCCATATCCAAACTGCATTATATACATGTTCAATAAATATATGGTCTTAATAGGTATTTTCCTGTTTGCTTTTCCCCAGTGCTCACACTAGCCGTTGGACATGAATTAGGTGCACTCACCTTCTTGGGATTGGTTGGTATTATTGATCCACCAAGAGCTGAGGTCAAGGGAGCAGTTCAAATGCTTCAAAATTCAGGAGTTGCTGTAAAGATGATCACTGGAGACTCTAAGGAAACGGCCATTTCTATAGGTGCAGTGAAGTTTGGTACACCAAATGTTATTATGCAACAAACCTGTTAGGGGCATTTTTTTGTCTTTAGGTTTAATACAATTCTTTTGTTGTTTATACTGTTCTAATGCCTGCCAACATCCTAAAAAAATTAACAATTTTCATGTCAAATTAAAATGAGTCACAATTCTAGGTGCAAACTCGACTTTCTAAACACTGATAAAAATGAAATTTGCATGCAAGTCAAATTTAAAGAAATGGGGATGACTAAAGGGAAATTGATTTGGTGCTATATCAGATACTTTTGAGGAGGATTTTCCTCTATGCTAGCACCATCCCATAGGTCAGCAATGCAGTATGCCTAAAAATGTGCATTCAGGTTTCAGGACAGAGCTGACCATTGTGGTCCCTGCACATGTTCAAGCACTATGGTGTATGGTAGCCACTGAAAAAGGTGTCAACCTGAAATAGGTTGGCTTTTTGTCGCAGTGCCATATTACTAAAAAAAAACTAAGAACTAGTGGCATAGTAGACTAGTTAATGAAAGGAAGATTCAGTCTGTTAATATAGCAGTGTGTGAACACTGCATCTATCCCATTTGAAAATTATAATGGAAGAAATTAAAGTTCATTGCAGCCCCAGTCCTGTTTTCCATACAAGTCTAGCCACAGTCTCTACCAATAACTGAGCCTTACAATTTTTGCCTTATGCTATCTAGTTTACTAATGCATGAAATAAATTGTATAGTTACTGAATATTCTAGTATTCTTAACATTTTTATATTATTTTTTTTTAATCTACCTTAGTAAAACTAAATTAGCAATAAATAATTTAAAACTAGCATTGGGAAGAATTCCTTTAATCACAATCAATTCATAGAATAATTTGGCAGACAAGATAATGAAGGCAGCAGCTGGGATATTCAAAAGGTGACTCAGTGCTGTAATGGGAAAATTGAAGTTCTGGGGGAGGAGCTTCAAGGGGCCATATGGCCTTTTCTTGTCCTTGGCTGTTATGTTAACTTATGAGTAGGGTTTACAAATGGTTTGCTCTGATGTTGGTCTCATTTTTTGTAATGGGTGACGTACTGGAAATTATATTCTCAATAGTAGTAAATGATAACTATATTGCTGTCTGATTTTATTCCTAACATTAGCATCAGTGACTAAGGTATGGAGCGACTGATCCACCATTCAATTTTTGTTTTCTTCTTGGGGTACACCTTCACTGTATGTGACTTTGGGTTTCATTGTTTGTTTCGGTGGGTGGGTGTGTTTGTATCTTTATAGTACAACTAATTACAAAGAAAATCATATTTTAACAATGACTTTCAAATAAAATGGTCCAAGATATAAAACATAACCCTAAAGTTTGGCAGTAAATAACCTTTTCCAAATATATGTGCACATGCAGGAAGAAGTATACATCTATATAATGATGATATGGAGATCATGTCAGGGGATCAGCTGGAGCAACTAGAAGATGAAGATCTTTCCCTCATGGTAATGAAGGTATGATCTCAATCCAGTTATTCAAATTGCGAACTACACTTCAGTTCTGGCAAATAACTTAAAGGCACTTTCCAAATGTCTATTTATAAGTTATGCTCCTCTTTAGTATATTTATTCAACCATCTAATATTTGTGTGTTTGAAAATATTTAGCACAAAATCATTGTAGCTGTTTAGAGACCCTATACCTGTGGTTTTGTTATGCATATTAAAATAGAACGGTTAATGCTTCAGAAAGCAGTATTTTAATGTTCAGATTATCTATATATTGTTTATACTTTTTTGTTTTCTTTCCTCTTTCTCTCCTGTCCTCTCTTCCCCTCCTCTTTCAGGTCTCTATATTCTTTAGAACAAGTCCAAAGCACAAACAGAAAATTGTAAAGGTATAACTTCTTTTAAATTTGCACAACAAATGCTAAAAGTATCAATCCCTTTTGCTTCAACAATATCCATATATTTGCCACCTTTGTAGAATATCATTAAAACATTGTAATGCTAAATGTCAGTTGCTGCTAATGGAAATTATTTTAGATGCCTCTCAGCTAATTTGATCAGCAATAGATTCAGTTTAAATGTTGTTTATATATTGGTTAACCACTAAACTATGCAGTTATATACCTCCCTTAATTGTTGCTACATAGGCCCTCCAGAGCAATAATGCAGTGGTGGGGATGACCGGAGATGGTGTGAATGATGCTATTGCTCTCAAGTCTGCTGATATTGGAATTGCCATGAAAGGAACAGGAAGTGATGTCAGTAAAGAAGCAGCAGGCATGATTCTGGTGGATGATAACTTTACCTCTATTTTGTGAGTAATTTTAATTGGTGCTGTTTAAGGATTTGTCTTTTTTTACCTGTAAGATAGCAATTATACATCACTTTTGATTTCTGAATGATATAACATTAACAGCTAACATGAACAGTGTTTATATTGTCACTTTAATTCCCACCTTGCTCTCATGCTGCCCGTTCTGTCCTCAGCTTCCTGGCGTGTTCCAATGACGCTCAATGCACGTTTGAGAAACATTTTTCGATCAGGCACTTTTGCAGTCTTCCAGACTCAACATTGAGTTCAACAATTTCAGGCCGTAATCTCTGACCCCATTTTGTTTTCTTTTTCTTTGCAGGTTTTGATTTTACTCTCATTTTTCCCGTCTTTGCTTTCAGACAGCAGCTGTCCATCATCCTCCAGACACACCGGGCCTAATTTTCACCACAGAGGTGGGAAACAGGAGCTGGGTTTGTTTTCAGGCTAGAAACCCGCCTCTGGTGGGGAAACTGATTAAAATTACGATTTTCATGTGGGGAAGCCCTTAATTGGTATGGGGAAGGGTTTCCTGTTTCATTAAAGCTAGTGGGGGTGGGAAAGGAGGCGGGTCAGATCAAGCGTGGAACTTATTTAGACTCCACATGGCAAATCACTGAGCTGCTGATTGTCCTGAAGAAGAGAACTGTGCATCGTGCCAAAGCCTTCCACTGATCCAGAGAGAAGTTAGATGAGTCAAGAGAGCCAGAGACTTGGCACCAGAGACAGGGCTACCCCTTGGTTCATTGATGTGGACTTGAATCTCATGCTGGAGGCCCATGAGGGAGAGAAGGGAGTTACTCTTCCCAGAGGGTGGCAGGAGGAGTTGTCCAGCTGAGACCAAACAGGCCTGGCTCCAGATTGCCATCGTCATCAGTGGCAGAAGTGAGACAAGGGGAACGTGCATCCAGTGCCATAAAAGGTTCAACAATCTCATACGTTCTGGCAAGATGAGTGCAACCCCAACCCTCTGGACAGGTCTCAGCACTTGCACCCTGCAGCAGACACACCTCATGAGGAGTTTCAAGTGCATGCTGATCCTGAACATAGGAGGGGTGTGTGCCCTAGGCATTTACTGACCCCTCAGAATAGCTGACAGCCAGAGAGCTGCTGAGGACCTGTCACCACTGAGACATGCAGCTCCTAATGCATAGGGGCAAATGACATTGGACCCAGGGGACAGTAGTGCCTTATCTCACTCTCTTTTGTCCTTGCAGGAGAAATGCACACATAATGTAAGGAAGAGGGCACAGACAGGAGGAGAGGTGTCCTTTTCTATCAAATAACCCCCATGAAGCAGATAGCAATGGAGTAGACCAGGATACTGGAGAGGAGGCAGTTGGGCCTGGTGAAACAGGAGTTCCTGGTGGACCTGATGAGTAGAGGGCAAAATGGTCAATAAGGGGGTGAAATGCACTCCATCCCGCTAGCTTGTCGCACACTAAGTAACATTGGGTAGCCTCAGCACTGCAGTTTCTACTCTCCTTGGCTAGCTTTCATCATCTCTTCTTGTGTCTCCCACAGGTGCAGATATCCATCCCACAACACCCTCTCCCTGTCCCTCCGTGGGCCCTGAGCTGCACAGGAAGAAGAAGAAGCACCATCACATCTTACGAGCGCACCATCCACCAGTGCAGATAGGTCCTCGCATGCATGTAGGCACAGGGTGATGATCACAGTACTAGTAGGCAGGAGGTGGTTCCAGAGATAGAGGGAGCTCCCCTCAGAGGAGGGAGGACAGATATACAGCCCTGCTCCATAGGACACAGGAGCAGGACCTCAGGAACCACATGAAAGCATAAGCCTTGAACAGCAGCAGGTGATGTGCTCCCGCATGTTAGAGTTCCTTGAGGCAGTGCGGGGTCTTGGGCAGAGGATAGGGGAGTTCATCCAGCTTACGTGTGCCACAGTGATTCAGGGCTATGAGCATGAGGTCCTCCATAGAGAGAGTGGCCAACGTCTTGTAGAGTGGATGCAGGAACTGTGCCCTGACAATGACAGAATCCATGAGACACTGAGTGGTGTGGAACACTAGGACTGATGGCACAGGGATCCTTGGAGGGGATTCCAGCTGCACCCAAGTTGGTGTCCTATGCCAGGCATCGGGCATGCCTGGCAAGGGCTGAGGATGGCATGGAGGAGGATGAGGGTGCCACCCCTCTTGGGCCGACTTCATCATCCTCGGCCTCCTTGGCCCCTCCGACTGAGGGACCCTCAGTGCAGCAGGGTCAAGTGATGGAGGCTGCTCCTGCAATGCTGCAGGGGCAGCAGCCTCTGGTGATGCCCCCACGAGCACCTCCATGACGAGGACAACCACTACATGCATCTCAGCCACAAGCCGAGACAAGTGAACAGGCTGCCTCCACTTCCTCGGCGGCCACAGGGAGAACACTGCTACGAGTGGCCATGGGTGGAGGCCACCGCATCGCACAAAGCACTAAGTTGGGTCACTTGGGTATCTTCCTACTGCCTCTGTGAACTGATTTCCTCTCTGTACACTTTATTAATGATGGCACATTAAGGCACATGTCTGGGACTCCTTTTATTGCTACCGTGATGGGAAAAGTGGTTTGAGGTGGTGAAAGACATAACTGGATCCTCCATAATGAGGGCAAAGCCTCTGGGCAGATGTGCTTCCTTAATTGGCAGTAAGTCATTCGAAGTTCCAGGCTGCATCTTCCATTCATGTGTTCGCGTAGGGTTCATGGACTCTCTTCCACACCATGTCCCGCAAACTGGGTCAGAGGGGCTCAGTTGAAACTTTCCTGAATCAGGAGATCCTGGACCTTTACGGCATCCTCATGAGATGTTCATGCCCTGAGCTATGCTCAGCCACCTCTCTGTTTAGCATCATCTCCCTCCGCCTCCACTTCCTCCTCCTGTTCCCCGATGAGCTGTCTCCTCCCAGGGTTCACCACCTTCAAGGACCACTCTCTGGAGGACCATGTTATGGAGAAATAAAGCCTGGCACGGGCATAAAATTAAAACCCGACCCGGGCCCGAATCCTTTAATTTTTTCTCATACCCGACCTGACCCGAAAATATCAAACATATTATTAAAACATAAAAAAATCATAGATTTAAAAAGAAAACAATACAAAACAAAACAGTACAGTCCAGCCCGACCCGACCCGATCCAGCTGAATGCTGGATAGAGATTATAGACCCGACCCGAACCTGACACACTTAGTCGGGTTTGGTTTGGTTCAGGTCGGGTAGCCAGACTTTAATGGAGAATGCAGCAGACCACCACAATGACAGAGACCCTTGCAGGAGGGTATTGGAGGGCGCCACCCAACCAGTCTAGACACCGAAATCGCATCTTAGGAACCCCAATGGTGGTCCTAGTGAGCAGGTGGCATTGTTATATCACTTTGTGCCCCCGTCAGAGGCTTCCATAGTGGGATGAGTAGCCATGACCTCAAGGGATATCCCTTGTCCCTAGGATCCATCCATACACTTTGGGGGTTGTAGTGAAGCTCTAGACAGCCTGGCCTGCGGAGTATCTTCATCATTTTCTGTTTTTATTTTATTTTGTGCATTTGGACTTACTTATGGGTCTTTTATTTAATGGGTGTGTGTGCAAGGTTAAAATCTTTAAGTTTTTGTAAAGTTAAACTTGCACAAGGCCTGGGTCAGGCTCCATTGTAATGGTTGTGGTCCAAACAGCTTGTGACACTCACAGTGCAAATTCACAAATGAATGTTTGCAACGTGGATGCATTATCTGAGGGCTACCAATATCTTCCATAGAACTGTATCCAACCATGTGTCACTGTCTTCAAGAAGAATAAAGGAGACAAGCAGGAAAAAATAAGTAAATATTAAAACTTGTATAATTGAATCATTTATATGATGTTGAATAATCTGCCAAGTCGTTATTTTGTAGGTGTGCAATGGAGGAAGGCAAAGGAATTTTTTACAACATCAAAAATTTTGTGCGATTCCAGCTCAGTACGTAAGTACAAATTTAGTTATTCATGTAAAGACCTCTAATTGTACTTCATATTACACAACTGCCATGGGAATATATATGAATATATAAATTATTTTTCTCTGCAATTTTTTTCCTTTAAACATGCAGGAGTATTTCAGCATTGAGCTTGATTGCTCTTTCTACTGTATTTAACCTGCCAAATCCACTAAATGCTATGCAGATTCTGTGGATCAACATCATTATGGATGGGCCTCCAGCTCAAAGGTACAGCTCAGTATTACTTAAATGTAATGTCAAGATTATGCTATGTTCCTATGATATTGTCTAGTTGAGGCTGGTTGTTTAATTGGAATCCTATTGGTGCTCTATTTCAATGTGAAGGGCGAATTATGTTAATATATTTCAATATTTAAACATTTTCTTCACATCCATTTTATAAAATTAGTTTAATTTTAGGCATGTCCTTGTTTATATTTGAATAGTATGGTGCATCGTTTCTGTTTATGGCAGATCTGTGTGTACATTTTATACATAATTGGATGATGTTCGTGATCTGCAGTGCTCTATGCTTTTACATTTTTCTTGGATTTGTACGTTACCTGTTTTATCTTTCATTTTAATGACGTACTGCAAATCTTGTTTACCTTCAGTCCTAGTATGCAGCTTGATATTCACCTGTTTTGTTTGGTATTGGTCTGTGACATTTCTCACCCCAATAGGTAGCATGTATCTGTCGGTGCATTTACACTACATCCTTAGCATTTTGCAAAGCAGTTTCCACTTTGCTGTGATATTAAAACTAAAATATAAATAAGTTGTTAGATCCCACCTAACTCTGGAGAGAAATTGTATAAAACTCTCTGGAGGAGATAAACTGGCACCACTTGAGCTTGACACCACATGGAGTATAACCTGTACTGTAAATACAGACTAAGCACAAGTGCCTTGATGACATTGGGCTGGATTTTCAAAGCCTGCTGAGTGCAGGAACGGAGGAGAGCGAACTTTGAATATCTCATTCATGGAGGTCAGCACTGGGACCTGGCACCTCTTGAACGCAATGCCATTTTTAAAGGGATGCCGGCATTGAGGGAATGGGTCGGGTGCACACCTCCAATTAATTGCCTGTTGCGCTCATTAACAGTCTTGTCTGTATCAGTGCACAATTTCTGAAAGCTGGGAACAGGGAAGACTCTGTGGGGGAAATACGATAAGGTTGTGAAGACGTGAACAGTGTGGAGGGCCATGAGGGACTATGGAAAGGGCTAATTGAAATAAAGCAGAGGCAGCAAATAAAGCTCAGTTGCTTCAGATGTGCCTTAGTGTGGCTATTGCTGCAGCTGAAAGAGTTGAATTTCTCATTGGTAAGTGGCAGGAAACCAGAGAGGGACGTGAGGCTGCTGGCATCAATTAGACAGTTGGGGTTGGCAAGGGAAGGTCTGGTGAACACAGAAAGCCCAGCTGAGGAGTTCAGAGGAGAACAGTAAAATAAAAGCAAAATACTGCGGATGCTGGAAATCTGAAATAAAAACAAGAAATGCTGGAACCACTCAGCAGGTCTGGCAGCATCTGTGAAAAGAGAAGCAGAGTTAACGTTTCGGGTCAGTGACCCTTCATCGGAACTGACAAATATTAGAAAAGTCACAGGTTATAAGCAAGTGAGGTGGGGGTGGGGCAAGAGATAACAATGGAGGTCTAGATTGGACCAGGTCACATAGCTGACCAAAAGGTCACAGAGCAAAGGCAAACAATATGTTAATGGTGTGTTGAAAGACAAAGCATTAGTACAGATTAGGTGTTAATGCACTGAATATTGAACAGCAGCAAGTGCAAACCTGAAAAAAAACAGTGGGTAAGCAAACTGAACAAACTAAGATGAAATGAAATAAATGCAAAAAAAGATTGTAAAAAATGTACCTTCCTATAACTCCTAGGGCTTGCTGGCTCTTAAAGCAATACTGATCCCTTGCAAGCCTTAAAGGCAGTATTCCAAAAAAAACTACAGGACCATGACAATAGAAGTTTTTACAATCTGTATTTATATTTCTTGTCAGTTTGCATTCATATTCTATTCTCTCTTTCTTTATCAATTTCTTGGTCCTCCTTGGAGACTGCGATTCAAAGGGTGCATTCTTGATACCATAGAAACAGCCACTGGGAGTGAGCCTGATGTGATACATTTGTTTCAATTCAGTTTGAACTGGCTTTTAGTGAGACAGTTTGTCCAAAACAGAACACACAGACAGACGACAGGACACAGCTGTGATGAGCACACCTGAAAATGAGCTCTCAACCTGAAGGAAGGGGATTTTATAGAGTCATAGAGCCATACAGCATAGAAACAGGCCCTTCAGCCCACCGCGTCCATGCCGACCATAAAGCCTATCTATACTAATCCCACCTGCCTGCATTAATTCCATATCCCTATATGCCTTGCTCATTCAAGTACCTGTCCAGATGCCTCTTAAATGTTGCTACTGTTCCTGCCTCCACCACCTTCTCAGGCAGCTCATTCCAGATACCCACTATTCATTGTGTGAAAAATTTACCCCTTTGATCCCCTTTAAAACTCCTTCCTCTCGCCTTAAATTTATGTCCTCTAGATTTAGTCACCCCTACCATGGGAAACAGACTCTGGCTATCTACCCGATCTATGCCTCTCGTAATTTTATATACCTCTATCATGTCCCCTCTTAGCCTCCTTCGCTCCAGGGAAAACAGACCCAGCCTATCCAATCTCTCTTTATAACTCAAGCCCTTCAAACCAGACAACATCCTTGTGAATCTTTTCTGCACCCTCTCTAGCTTAATCACATCTTTCCTGTAGTGCGGCGACCAAACTGCAGACAGTACTCCAAATGCGGCCTAACCAACGTTATGAACGACTGTAACAGGACGTCCCAACTCTTGTACTCAATGCCTCGGCCGATGAAGGCAAGCATGCCATATGCCTTCTTCACCACCCCGTCTACCTGTGTTGCCACTTTCAGGGAACTATGTACTTGCACCCCAAGGTCTCTCTGCTCAACAACACTCCCCAGGGTCCTGCCATTCACTGTATATGTCCTGCCCTGGTTTACCTTCCCAAAATGCATCACTTCATACACGTCTGCATTAAATTCCATTTGCCAATCCCTTGCCCCCTTTCCAAGTTGATCTATATCCTGTTGTAACCTTAGACAACCTTCTTCACTGTCCACTGTACCACCAATTTTGGTATCATCTGCAAACTTACTAATCATGCCCCCTACATTCACATCCAAGTCATTAATATATATGATAAACAACAGAGGGCCCAGCACCAATCCCTGTGGCACACCACTGGTCACCGGTCTCCAATCTGAAAAACAACCCTCCACTACCACCCTCTGCCTCCTATCACCGAGCCAAGTTTGTATCCAATTTGCCAACTCACCCTGGATCCCATGTATTTGAACCTTCTGGACCAGTCTACCATGCGGGACCTTGTCAAAGGCCTTGCTAAAGTCCATGTAGCCAACGTCCATCACCCTGCCCTCGTCAATCCTCTTGGTCACCTCCTCGAAAAACTCAATCAAATTTGAGAGACATGATTTCCCACGCACAAAGCTATGCTGACTATCCCTAACCTAATCAGACCTGGTCTTTCCCTATGCATATAAATCCTGTCTCTCAAAATCCCTTCCAATAACTTTCCCAACACTGATGTAAGGCTCACCAGCCTGTAGTTCCCTGTTTTATCCCTGCTGCCCTTCTTAAATAACGGCACAATATTAGCTATCCTCCAGTCTTCTGGTACCTCACCTGTGGCTAACGATAATACAAAAATCTCTGCCAGGGCCCCAGCAATCTCCTCCCTTGCTTCCCATAGCATCCTAGGATACACCTGGTCAGGCCCTGGGGATTTATCCACCTTAATGTGCTTCAATACCTCCAACACCTCCTTCTTTGTAATGTTAATATGCTCCAGGATATCGGTGTTCTATCCCTTGAACTCACGAGCTTCCATGACCTTCTCCACAGTAAATACGGACGAGAAATATTCATTTAAGACCTCGCCCATTTCCCGTGGCTCCAGATATAGATTGCCACACTGATCCTTAAGGGGACCTACTCTCTCCCGAGCTACCATTTTACTCTTAGTATACTTATAGAATCTTTTAGGATTCTCCTTTATCTTATCTGCCAGGGAAATCTCATGGCCCCTTTTCGCCCCCCTAATTTCCTTCTTAAGTGTAGTCCTACATCCTCTATACTCCTCAAGGCACTCGCTCGATCCTAGCTGCCTATACGTAATATATGCCTCCTTCTTTGTCCTGACCAGATCCTCAATATCCCTCGTCAACCAAGGTTCCCTAAACTTGCCAGCCTTGCCCTTCCATCTAACAGGAACATGCCGGTCCCGAACTCTTCCCATCTCACTTTTAAAAGCTTCCCACTTGCCAGACGTCCCTTTACCTGTAAACAGCCTCTCCCATTCAACTTTTGAGAGTTCCTGTCTGATGCCATTGAAATTAGCCTTCCTCCAATTTAGGACTTCAACCTGAGGACCAGTCCTAACCTTTTCCATAACTATCTTGAAGCTAATAGAGTTATGGTCACTGGTGCCAAAGTGCTCCCCCTCTGACACATCAACCACCTGCCCATCCTCATTTCCTAAGAGGAGGTCGAGTGTAGCCCCTTCTCTCGTAGGGACATCCACATACTGCTTCAGAAAACTATCCTGGACACACTTAACAAATTCTTCCCCATCTGATCCCTTAGCACTAAGGCAGTCCCAGTCAATACTAGGGAAGTTCAAATCACCTACTATTACAACCCTATAATTCCTACACCTATCTGTGATTTCCCTACATATATGCTCCTCCACTTCCCTCTGACTATTTGGGGGCCTATAGTATAATCCCATCAAAGTGATCACCCCTTCTTTCTAAGTTCTACCCATATGGCCTCACTGGACATTCCCCCTGGGATATCCTCTCTAAGTACTGCCGTGATGTCCTCACTAATCAATAGTGCAACTCCCCCTCCTCTCTTCCCTCCAACTCTGTCACGCCGGAAGGATCGGTACCCCAGAACATTGAGCTGCAAGTCCTGCCCATCCCTCAACCACGTTTCCATAATAGCTATAATATCACAATCCCCATGTACCAATCTATGCTCTGAGTTCATCTGCCTTACCTGTAAGGCTTCTTGCTTTAAAGTAAATGCAGTTTAGCCTACCAGACCTTCAATGCTCTCTGTCCTGCCCCTGCCCGGCCTGCCTACTGGACTTGCTTGCTTTAACCTCTACATTTGCCTCAACTATCTCATCTGAGAGACTACTACTTTGCGTCCCACCCCCCTGCAAGACTAGTTTAAACCCTCCCAAGTAGTATTAGTAAAGCTTCCCGCAAGGATATTGGTCCCCCTCCAGTTTAGATGCAACCCATCCTTCTTGTACAGGTCACCTCTGCACCAGAAGAGATCCCAATGATCCAAGTAGCTGAAGCCCTCCCACCTGCACCAGCTCTTCAGCCACGCATTCATTTGCCTCATCCTCCTATTCCTAACCTCACTAGCACGATTTTAGTCTGTTTAATTATTATCTCTCAAAATTCTAAAACATCAAGCTAAAAGAGAGATCTCTGGTAATTTAAGTTGAAGAAAGGGAAGTTAGACTGTAACAATCTTTTATCCCTCAAAAACTCGAAAGTCAGATTGATTCTGTTGAAAGTGTTTGCAAGTCATTAATTGTGAAATTCGCTGGAGAAGGAAAGCAACATCCTGTAACTGAGGACTTCAAGCAACATTGGACTGTAACTTTGCAAGGACTCTAATTTTTCTATTTTTAAGTGTTCATAGTGTTTAAGAATTTAGTTCTTCTAATTAAAGAGTTAATTTATTGATTTAAAGACACCTGGTTTGGTTAGCCTCATTCAGGGGTTAATAGATGGTCCAATTCGGTTGGGTGTTTCTTTAATTTGGAAAGTTTTAAATGATATGTTAGCCGATCTGTGGAGCGATGGGATTGAATTATCAAATGCGTTTCTCCCACCACAATCAGAATCGTATATTTTGATTGGGGGCTTTGTCAGGGGCGATCGGTCGATACACTATAGGAATGTGAAAAGGAAAAATTGGCAAAGACAAATGCGGGTCCATTACAGGCAGGGACAGGAGAATTTATAATGGCAAACAGAGAAATGGCAGAGAAGCTAAACAATTACTTTGTGTCTGTCTTCACCGACGAAGATACAAGAAGTCTCCCTGAAATTCTTGAGATCCAAGGGTCTAGTGAGAATGAGGAACTGAAAGAAATTAATTGGACTAAAAGTTGACAAATCCCTGGGATCCAATGATCTTCACCTTCGGGTGTTGAAAGAGATGGCTACAGAGATAGTGGCTGCATTGGTGATAATCTTTCAAAATTCTATAAATTCTGCAATGGTAACTGCCGATTGGAAGGTTGCAAATGTAACCCCACTGTTTAAGAAAGGAGGGAGAGAGAAAACGGGGAACTACAGACCTGTTAGCCTGACGTCGGTAGTAGGGAAAATACTAGCATCTATTATAAAGGATTACTGGACACTTAGAAAATAATGGTCTGATTGGGTAGAGTCAACATGGATTTATGAAGGGGAAATCATGTTTGAAAAACTTGAGTTTGAGGATGATACGAGCAGAGTAGATAAGGGGGAACTAGTGGATGTTGTGTATGTGGATTTTTTTGAAGGCTTTTGATAAAGTTCCGCATAGGATGTTAGTAAGCAAAATTAAAGTGCATGGGATTCGGGGTAATAAAGTAGCATGGATTGAGAATTGTAACAGACAGAAAACAGAGTTTCTTCATGACTTTGATAAGAGCTGTTTCAGTACTGTGTCAGATGCGGAAACCTGATTGGAGGGATCCAAAAATGGAGTTCCGGGAAAGATGGGAACAGATTTGGAAGGCAACATGTTCAAGGACTTGAGAGGAAAGGGAGGTTGGAGATAGGATGGTAGATTGCAAGGGCAGTGGGTGAAGGATTGGCTTTTGAGGAGAGGAGTGATTAAAGGAGAGAGGGACAACACCTGAAGAAAGAGAACCATTTACAATATTGGCTAACATAGGGACCAGGAGGAGAAGTTGGTTGATCAGCAGTTAAGTGGGAATAGGATTAAGGGAGCAGGAGGTGGGTCTCATGGACAAATGAGTTCAGAGAGGGCATGAGGGGAGATAGAGAGAAACTAGAGAAAGATGTGAATTTAGGGCTAGGGTGGGGGGTGGGGGGGGGGGGGGGCGGGGAGCATTGGAGGAAGTTTGGCCTGGTGGGCTAATGGATGGGAGGGATGCGGCAAAGGCAGCTGATCAGATGGTGTCGATCTGAGTGACAAAAAAGTCCATGAGCTCCTTGCAATTATTGTTGAAGGTGAGGCTGGCATGGATCTGGAAAGAGGTTTAAGAAGATGGTTTGCAGTAGAGAAGAGAAGCCAGGGGTTATCTATGCTTTCCAGGATGATGCTGGAATAGTGAGCAGTTTTAACAGACAAGAGCAGGACGGATTAGTATTTAAGTGGTGCAGCCAGATCTGGAGGTGGATGGATAAATTAGTTGTCTGCCATATCTTTTCAAGTCTGCGTCCCTTGGATTTAAGGGAGCAAAGATGAGGGCCACACCAGAGTGAACAACCAGGGTGAGAGAAAGTAATGATTTTATTGGGGACAAGAGCATCAAAGGTGGAGTGTGGGTGTGGTTGAGCAATTCAGTAGCTGAATTGTGGCCAAAGGCAAGAGAGTTGTGATTTTAAAGTGCAGTTGTAAGTAAACAGAGGGATAATTTTTTCCAAGGATGAATACAGAAAGAGGTATAGTTGGGGTGTGGAAGGACGACGTGGGTGGAGAGTGATACAAGGAAGTGACCAGAGAGGGCCTTATCTGTAATTGATACGAAGATCACGTGAGATGGCAAGGTCAAGGGGGTGGCCATGAATATGGGTTTGGAAGTTTACCTGGAGGGAAAGGTTTAGGGAGGATAAAAGGGCAGTAAACTCAGAGGAGAGAAAGCATTGCGAGTTGAGATGGAGGTTGAAATCACCGAGAATGAGAAGTCGCTCGGTGCAGAGACTGAGGGGGGAAAGCAGTGAAGATATCAGTGACAAAATTTCCACTCCATGGAACATTCATTGATCAAAATCACAAAAAAAAGACAATTTATACACTTCAAGTTAAAATGCTTTTTTTCAGTAGCAATAAATGTATTGCTGTGGAAATGTATGCATGTAATGGGAAGCATGTGGAAGGGGTTACAAATTCAGCTTAGAATTAGATTGAAAGAGTTAGCATTGCTTTAGATTCAGTGTTGCTGCTAAATTGTCTCACTGTTAAAGTACAACATGTACAACAGACTGAGAAATTAAGTCATCATGTGTGACTCGTCAACATTTGTAACCTGAAGTTGAGTCCCTTTGTGCATCTGAGCACTGAAGAGCTTAAAGATGGATGGCTATGTGCACTGCTGCCTAATTATGGCTTAGGGAAGGGGCATTTGCATACTATAATTAATTGAAAGCCATTTTTTAGAAGCAGTAGTGTAGAACTTTGAATCTATGCTCTATACCCTACCAAGCTCCTGGTAAAAGCTACAGTTTCTGCAAATGTCTGAGAAATGTCAGCTTGGAGCTTAAAAATATTCAAATGAATATCACACTTCATTGTAATTTCTAAATTGAGGTTTTACAATGAATGGCAGAATTCAATGTGTTGTACTGATTTTCCTTGTTACAGCAGACCCTTACCACATTAGACAAATGACTCTTGTATAAAGTATAGTTGCTGGACCCAAATAAAGGAGGTGTAATTGATTTGAATAGCATTTTTCTATTGCATATTTTAATTATAGTCTATATTTTATTCATATTTTCCTAGCTTAGGTGAGGACAACAGAAGATATACCATAATGGTTTTAAAATTTAATCAACTGGCTGAATTTTGACTGAGTTTTTAAACTGTGAACGTGGTAGCTTTAATGAGGCTACAACTTTTCTGAAACTTGGAATTCTTATGAAATGTTGGCTTTCTTCCCCCCCCCCCCCCTGCCCCACTGCTCTCCCGATACACAATAAAAGGGAGGATATTGAGAGAGGTCGAAGAAACGAGAGACCTTGGAGTGCATGTCCACAGGTCCCTGAAGGTGGCAGGAAAGGTAGATAGAGTGGTGAAGAAGGCATATGCAATGCTTTCCTTTATTAGCTGAGGTATAGAATACAAAAGCAGGGATGTAATGCTGAAACTGTATAAAACACAGCTGAATATTGCATACAGTACTGGTCACCTCATTGCAGGAAAGGCATAACTGCTCTGGAGAGAGTACATAAGAATGTCGCCAGGGCTTGAAAGTTGCAATGAGGAAAGATTGGATCGGCTAGGATTGTTTTCCTTAGAACAGAGGAGGCTGAGGGGTGACTTAATTGAGGTGTACAAAATTATGATGGGCCGAGATAGAGTAGACAGGAAGGATCGGTTTCCCCTAGTGGAGAGGTCAATTACCAGGGGGCATAGATTTAAGGCGATGGGTAGAAGGATTAGAGGGGACATGAGGAAAACCTCTCTCACCCAGAGGGTGTTGGGTGTCTGGAAATCACTGCCCGGATCAGTGGTGGAGACAGAAACCCTCAACTCTTTTAAAAAGGTACCTGGGCATGCACCTGAAGTGCATGGAAGGTGGGATTAGACTGGACGGCTAGTTTTTTTTCGGCCAGCGCAGAAACTGAGCTGATCGGCCTCCTCTGCCATAACGTTTCTATGATTCTAAGAAACCTGAATTTACATCTTATAAAATCCCTTGGCACCAGACCTAGAATTGGCAGCTATACATTCCACTATGACTCAAAGATTCACCAGTTGAGATTTGCTTCAGAATTTGACGTAATGCATTTCATTACATCCATCTGAATCCAAGCGCACAAGCTCTCTCTAATAATCTGTCGGTACATAATGAAATTGGTACACTACATTTATCCCGCATCAGTGTTAAATAGGATATTTCCTTGATTACCCTAGCAAATATGACTAAAGTGTATTAATTTAATTTTGATTTAAAATATAATTTAATCTTGTTTTTCTTTGTAGCTTTTTGTGACAACAACAACTTGTATGACAGACACTGAGCCACACAAGGAGAGATTTGGAGGAATAACCAAAAGTTTGGTCAATGAAGTGGGTTTTAAGAGGCAGAGAGGATTAGGGAAGGAATTCCTGAGAGTGCAATGAATGGCTGAGGAGGAAAAGGAAGGAAGGAGGAATAAAAGGCTAGAATCAAAAGGAGTACAGTGTTCTGCAGAAAGTTGTAGGAAATTACAGAGATAGAAAAAATTGAGGCCACAGAGAGCTTTAAGCAAAATTTTAAATTTAAGGCATGGGAGATTAAGAGCCAATGTGATGGCAGTGTAAGACATGATCTAGGCAGCAGAGTTTTGGATGAGCTGACATTTATCGAAGATGGTGGATGGGAGACAGGCCAGGTGACCATTGGAATAATTCAGTCTGGAGGTGAGAAAGGCATGAATTAGTGACAAATAGGCTGAGGTACAGGTGGAGGCAGGTTATGTTATATGAGAATAGGCAGTCTTTGTGATGGAGAGGATACTGGGATGGATTGGTAGCTCATGTCGGGATGAAAAATTATTTATCTTCTTACGTCACCTGCTAAAAATGGAAAGCTGGTGTTCATATCTCAAATATGAAAAATGAATTATCTACTTGAAAAAATTGTATTTTGAAAAACAAAGTGGGTTGCAACAATGAACTAGGTTTTCCTGCTAGTGACAACTGAGTGCTGATACCAATGATGGTGCAAATTTCCACCTGATGCCAAAAACCTTTCTGATTTTTGTCTCTGTCTCATAGCTGATTGAAGACGGTGTTAGGTAGACTTAGGTCTTAGTTGTGCTACAGTATGCCATGTTTTACACTGTACATACAGTCTGCTGGGCCGACAATAAAGAAATATTAAAATTAAGCAATTGCGACTTTACAAAAATATAGCCTAATGTACGTTCATTAAATTGACCCCTAAGGATTTTGTGCTGAACGCAAAAACTGACAGTTACAAAAAAAAAGCATTATTTAAATTTTCAAAAGTAATTTGAGTTTGAGTTGAGAACATTTGAGGCAAATTTTCATCTCTTCTGCCTGAGTGGTAGTCTATTGAATTAATTTAATAGATTGGAAATCGGGTGTGTTCTATAACATGCAAGCAATCATCTCCACCAGATTACTGCCCAGGCAATGAAAATGGAATTTATCCCATGCTGTTTGCATTACTCAGTATGGAAGTTTTACTATACATTATTTTTTTTTTTTAAATTATGTATTTGGTTCATTCCAGTGTGAAAGTCTCTGAAAAGTCAAATTTTGAGATCTGTCATCAATAGTAATCATTTCAAGGTGGATGTTGTGCAAGCTTAAGATTTTTTGACATCTGCTAGGATCAGAATTAACGTCTCTGATCAGGAGTTCTGCTGTAAAAATTAAGTCTTCCATTAGAAACAACAGGAAACAGTTTGGAGATCAGGAAACTGTTCTTTGTATGTAAACTTTCTAGCTTTTGTGTTAACGTTCTTGTATCTGAAGAGTTTTAGCAGATTTTTGTCCCAATTCTCTATGGCTGTAATCACTGCTCGAGATGTATTCAGAATGCAATACAATTCTACAGATTAATTAGAAATTCTGATAGAGTTAAAGGGCATTCAGATGAGTACATAGTAAAGCTGTTCGACATGTGATGGGAAGATTTTAAATTTTTTTCTGCTCTTTCTGCAGCTTGGGTGTTGAGCCAGTTGATAAGGATATCATTAAACGGCCTCCAAGAAATGTCAAAGACTCTATCCTGAATAAAGACCTAATTGTTAAAATACTATTCTCAGCTCTTATCATGATCAGTGGTACCCTCTTTGTTTACTGGAAGGAGGTGTGTATAATTTATAAACTGTAATAACTGAGTATCAAGCAGTGATTAAGAGATCAATTCAATAATCTGTGTACATAGTACGTGTAGCAATGTAATGAATATGTACTGCTGGCAGTAAGTTATTCAATTTTAAGGAACGTAGGCAGACTTGAAAATTGAGAAACTAGTGAAAGTAGTAATGTTCTTCCAGAAAGCAATTTGTTCCCATGTTCCAATGAATAGTAGAATGCTACTATAATATGCTCCCACTGACTTTCCAGGGCCCACGAGGAGCACTCTCATACATCTGGGTCCCTCCAAAATACCTCAAAACAATTTCACAGATGGTTTTTGAAGCAGTTTTGAGCAGTCCCTTCTAAGTCCTTACAAGCTTTCTTTTTTAATTTTTTCTTTTGAACCCATTTTTGATAAATGCAATCCTCAAACCACTGCTAAACAGTCACAAATAGTCCACATATATATTATGTTTGCATTTTTTGCACACATCTACCTTTTCACTAAAATTAATAATTAGAGGAAGATATAGGCCATTATGTCTATTTCTCCTGTTTCAAATGCATGCAAATTTCTTCCAATATCTTAATCATATACATTACGTGTACTCTGAAAGATTAAGATAGTTGGTTTAACTTGGCAGTTAGCAATACTTTTATTTCTTATAATTCTGTAACTTTAAATCCATCTCTCTTTATTTAAAATAGCTTCCGGAAGGGAAAATTTCTTCAAGGACCACAACCATGACATTTACCTGCTTTGTCTTCTTTGATATGTTCAACGCTTTAAGTTGTCGCTCTCAGGTACAAAATACTACTTAAACTTTTTTTTTTTAAGCATTTCATTGTGTAAAGGGACTATGTTAGTTTTAGAAATTGAAGCAAACTGCAAATTACAGGCGCAGAATGAGATTTCTATTTTCTGTTCCTCACTTTTTTTATTTAAAGAGTTCCTTCCCCTTGAGTTTCTACCTTGTAGGTAGTAGTATAGTAGTACTGAGATTTGTACATACTATGATAAAAACATTAACATCTAAAAACCCATGTTTCTGCTTCGGAGCTGTACTTTTCTGGTCCATTCTTCAATTCATAAAAATAATTTGCTCCTATTTGAGAAAACTTTAGAATCTGCTAAAATGTACTGGGAAATTTGTATTTTAAAGTAGTCAATTGTAGCACAACATTTTTGAAGCTGTTCATTGGTGGTTTTTCTTGTACTTCCATGACAGTAGGTGCGCATTTCAAAAGTGATCAGTAATTCTAAATAAGTGCAAGTTTTATCTTCCTGAATGGGATGCCCTATTGGAGCACATATCCATGCTTTTATGGTCTTTTGTATAAATTAGGGACATTTTTACATATATTATGCATATAGCTGCTGCATAACCTTAACAGGTAAACCATATTTCTTTAGTCTGCTAAACACAAGTACAAGATGATCTCATATGGCTCCGTTTTGTAAATCCAGCACAGAAAGGTAGAAATTATGATTCGTGTCATTCTTGTACAACTGCTTAATGTGCTCATACCAAATCTATATTTTCATCCTTTTGTTAAAATGGCAGAGGGGGGAATTTGGTATGAGTCTGATTGTTCTTGGACAAAAACCTGTGCTGATGTGAAGTTCTTCTACTCTGTCGTGTGCTACTGAATTATACAGACCAGGAAAATCACAGGTTCAATCACTGGCACTGACTGCTTTGGGTTTCAAAAGAGCGGCAAGAAATTGTTATTTAGGTGGGGGGGTGGGGGGGGGAGTAAGAGAAAAATCAAGATTTCAAAATTCACTGAATCATACAGCATAGAAGGCGGCTATTTCGCCCATGGTGCCCGTGCTGGCTCTTTGGTAGAGCTATGCAATCAGTTCCACTCCCCTGATCTTTCCTCCTAGCCCTGTAATATTTTTCTCTTCCATCCAACTCCCTTTGAAAGTTATTATTGAATCTACATCCACCATCCTTTCAGACAGTGTGTTCCAGATCACAACAACTCACTGCATTAAAAAACAAGTTTCCTCATGGTGCCTCTGGTTCTTTTGCCAATCACCTTAAATCTGTGTCCTCTGGTTACTGACCCTTCTGAAACTGGAAACAGTCTCACCTGATTTACTCCATCACAACTGTTCAGGACTTTGAACACCTCTATCAGGTCTCCTCTTAACCTTCTCTACACTAAGGAAAACAATCCTAGCTTCTCAAGTCTCTCCTGACTGAAGTCCCTCAACCCTGGAAACCTTCTAGTAAATCTCCTCTTCACCCGTGCTACACCTTTGACCTCTTTCCAAAAATGTGGTGCCCAGAATTGAACACATTATACCAGCTGAGGCCTCAAGGGTGTTATATAAAGGTTTAGCGTAACTCACACTTGTTCCTTTTTTTCTTTTCTAGACCAAATCAATATTCCAAATAGGCCTTTTTCGTAATCATGTGTTCCTTTATACCGTACTTGGCTCACTTCTGGGACAAATGGCTGTCATCTATTTCCCACCTTTGCAGAAAGTTTTCCAAACAGAGAGCCTCGGAACACTTGGTATGTGAGTGAAGATTTCTTAGTGGTGCATTAAGTTTTTTGATTTACTTTCCAATGAAGATTTTTCTGTAAAAAAATTTGTTGACAACTTTTTATAGCGGATCAGTATTCATAAGTTAACTCTTTCAGTAGTAGTGTTTGAGTTCAGATGGTACAGTGTAGTTCCCATCATTTGTAAATCCTGTCCTGTCATATTTGGCTTACTGGTATTGTATCTTATACCAAATATATAAGCAATAATAACAAATATTTTGAACATGGAAGTACTGATAGCACTTTCTGAATTTTACAATCCAGCTAGCCTTGAAATCTAAACATATCTGTATTTTCTATTCCTTTACAGACTTGCTGTTCTTGGTTGGCCTGGCCTCTTCAGTTTTTTTTGCAACAGAGATATTGAAGTTAATTGAAAGGATATGGTCTTCAGCCACTGAAAGGAAAAATGGTCCCAATTTAGAAATATGACTATGAATTGGAATGTAACTATACTGGCTGAGCCACATTACAGAATTGCACAACTACACTTTATCAGAACTATCATTGGCTTTGTGAAATTTCATAATGAATGCATGAAGTTATATTTTGTAAATTCAGTTAAAGGTAATGCATTTGTTCAGAATGTGTTGATGCTCTTGAACAGAAGGATTCCCTAATTTAGTTTTGCAAATTTTCAAGACAAAATGATAATATAAAAAGTCTTGGGGCTGAATTTTTGGAGCCCCCAAAGTCAGGAACAGCAGGGGGGGGGGCGGGGTATGCCCAACAATACTGGTGCCGGACGGCGTGTCAATTTCAAGACTTGGTTCCTGCTGTCAGCAATAATCACCAGGGAGGGAGGAGGGCGGGAGAGGGATCCTGCTCTCCTCCCAATTGAGACCAATAAACACTGCAAAAAGCTTGTTAAGAGTTTGTCAACGGGTGAAGTTTAAATTTTTAAGGGCACCCTGGTTACTCGCAACTTCAGAAACTGAGCAGCTGAAGGGAAATGGGTAAAGAGTGGGAAGCCAGTTAGGGCTGTCTGAGGGCATCACCCCGGCCTTATTAGAGGGTCAGCAGGGCAAAGAGGGACTGGAAACTTGGTAAAGGGGTACCTCTGGCACTGCACAGGCGACAGTGAGAGTGGGCACTTAGTGCCCAGGCTTTGAGTATGGCATTGCGGGGGCAGAAGAGCAGAGGAGAAAGGCTGCCAAGAACAATGATAACAATGGGGAGACAACTGTCAGACTTTGGGCCCAGTGGTGATGAGGGACAACACGCTCCACAGGAAGGGCTGAACAGTGGGCATCTGGAGGACACGGGAGAGGAAAGAAGCCTGGAAGGCATAACAGGGTAAACCCTCAACACAGGATCTACCACCTGATGGAGCTACCTGGAGATGACCGAGAACCAGTGCCGCAAGAGACTGTGACAGACATTTGTGCATTCATCACCGAAGATCTTGACGCCTCACAGCACTGGTCAACATGCCCTGCCAGTGGCCGTCAGAGTCACTGTGGCCTTGAACTTCTCCACTCCTTCCAAGGATCAGCAGCACACCTTAGTGGCATCTCAAAACAGCTGCACGCCACTGCATCTCACTGGTTACTGATGTCCATTTTGCCAAAGCTGAACAGCACCTTCATTTAATGACAACATGGCCATGCAGGGACAGAGGGCATTGGGTTTCACCTCCATCGCTGGATTCCTGCAGGCATAGAACATCATTGATTGCACCCTTGCAGCCATCAAAGCACCCAGCGACTGACACCTCCGATCCATCAACAGGAAAGACTTCCACTCTCTCAATGTCCAACTGGTCTGCGACCACAACAAAAGCTTCCTCCATGTATGTGTTCACTTTCCTGGCAGTTGTCATGGCTCCTTCATCCCCCACCAGTCCAGGCCAGATCTTCACTCCAACCTCCAGAGTGCATGGATGGATCCAAGGGAACAAGGGATATCCCTTGAAGCCATGGCTACTCACCCCTCTACTGGAGACCCAGATAGGGGCACAGAGGCAAAACAACCAATACCACATGCTCAATAGAATAACCATTGAGTAGGCCGTCAGGCTTCATAAGATGCAATTCCGATGCTTGGACCGGTTGGGTGGTGCCCTCCAATACCCATCTGTAAGGGTCTCTGTCATTGTGGTGGTCTGCTGCGCTTTCCATAACATGGCCCTCCACAGAGGTGTGGACCTTGAGGACAGTGAGGCCCTGGAAGGAGACAGCTCATCTGGAAGGGGCAGGAACAGAAGATGAGAGAGGAGGAGGAAAAGAAGGTGAAGGAGATGACACTGAACAGAGAGATGGCCCTGCTGCATGATGAGCTGGGCTTCTCCTGTCACCTTCACAGCCTCCAGCGTTCAAACCAGGTCAGCATCAATGAAGCGAGGGGCAGCCCCACCTCAGGTGCATCTCTCCTGTGACATCTTGCTTCGCTCTGGTGAAGTGGAAGACTTTGGCACAAACTGCAGATCTCTCCCTCAGGACAACCAGCAGCCTCAGTGATAGCTGCTGTAGGGTGTCTAATTCAGTCCTATATTCCATCTGAGCCACCTCCATTCCTGCCCCCACTGGCTCTAAGTGGGCAGGAAACCTGTCTCCCTACCAATTAAGGGCTTCCCCATGCAAAAGTCTTAATTTTAATCAGTTCTGTCTAGAACAGGGAACTGAATTAGATGATCAGCCGTGATCTCTTTCGAATGGCAGAGTAGGCCCAAAGGGGCGAATTGCCTACTCCTGCTCCCATTTTCTACGTTTCTATGTTTCCCACCGGAAGCAGGTTTCTGACCCAAAAACAAACCTGGTTCCCGTTTCCTACCTCCTTGGCGAAAATTCAGCCCTTGACGTGGGCTGGGATGTGTAAAAGAGCCTTGCGGCTCTGGAATTGGCCATTGATCACCCTCTGTCCAGAATTGACACATTTGGAGTGTGGTACATTCAAAATATAAATATTTTAAGCTTTGTTCTTTCAGTACTGTTTGTTCTTGTTTCAAACATTGAGTACAGTACATGCCTGCAGCTGCATATATAGCTAGGGACAGTGGTTGATATTTTTAGTTTGATTCCCTAAAGAAAAAATAGCATTACAGCCTGTTGGAATGGATTGGGATCTTCATTCTGATTCCCATAACCAGTGATGCCTTAAATTGCCTTCATTGTATCAGATCTGAATGGTTGTGCATTGCCAACAACAGGCCTTCATCAAGCATTTTTTAATAACTGCTTCAGCACAAATTATAATGATACAGTTTATAGACTCACACACTAATAATTATGTAAAGGGTTTTTGACAGCAGTAAGATTGGCCATCTTTGTTCTTTGATGTAAGTGGTACAATAGGTTTCCTGTTCTGGAAGCTTTTCAAAAAAAGTAGATGGGCTGAATTTTACCAACCCTCTGGGGACAGGCTGTGCTGGAAGCAGTTCAGAGAAGGTTTACTAAGCTCATGACTGGAATGGGCAGTTGTCTTATGAGGAAAGGCTGGACAGGCAAGACTTATATCCGCTGGAGTTTACAAGAATTAGAAGCGATTTGATTGAAACATACAAGATCCTAAGGGATTATGAGAGGGTGGATGTAGAGTCTGAGGGTTGTGAGTCTTTGGAACTCTCCCTCAAAAAAGGTGGTGGAAGCAGAATCTTTGAATGTTTTTAAGGCAGAGGTAGATAGATTCTTGGCGGGAATGTGGAGTTGAGGTTACAACCAGATCAGCCATGATCTTGTGGAATTCGTATGTTCGTATTGTTACGACCAACCGCTCCTTTCAAGCCCTCTGATTGTGGTGGGACCAACGCACTGATAATTCAATTCTGTCATTCCACAGATCGGCTAACATATCATTTAAAATCTTCCACATTAAAGAAAGACCCAGCCAAATTGTACCATCTATTAACCCCCTAATGAGGCTAACCAAACCAGGTGTCTTTAAATCAACAAATTAACTCTTCAATTAGAAGAACAACATTCTTAAACACTATGAAGATATAAACAACATTTAAAATAGAAAAAAATTAGAGTCCTTACAAATTTGCAGTCCAGTGTTGCTTGAAGTCCTCACAGGATGTTGCTCGAAATCCTACAGAATGTTGCTTTCCTTCTCCAGCGAATTACAACAATTAACGACTTGCAAACACTTTCAACAGAATCAATTTGACTTGAGTTTTTGAGAGATAAAAGATGGTCACAGTCTAACTTCCCTTTCTTCAATTTAAATTACCAGAGATCTCTGTTTTGGCTTGATGTTTTAGAATTTTGGGAGATAATAATTAAACAGACTAAAATCCTCTTCTTTCAGTTTAAATGGTTGAGAGCTCTTTTTCAGGTGTGCTCATCACAGCTGTGCCTTGTCCTCTGTCCGTGTGTTCTGTTCAGACAAACTGTCTCACCAGAAGCCAGTTCAAACTGAATTGAAACAAATTTATCGCATCAGGCTCACTCCCAGTGGCTGTTTCCCTGGTTTTCAGAATGCACCCTTTGAATCGGAATCTCCAAATGGCTGTTTCTAAGGCAACGAAAATGCACCTTCCTATAACTCCTATGGCTTGCCGGCTGTTAAAGCAATACTGATCCCTTGCAAGCCTTAAAAGGCAACCCGCATATTCCCAAAAAAACTACAGGACCGTGACAGCATAGGCTGTGAGGTGTGGTGGGGGTCCTGTAAAATGGCGAGGGAAGGCATAGGGATGGAGTGCCCATCGTCTTCTTGCTGCCATCTTGCCATCGACGGGGAAGGTGACAGATGGCCATCCTGCCCAGAGGAATATTGAGCCACTTAAGTAGCCAACTAAGGGCCTCTTCCCACTGCCGCTAGCAATTTATCAGCGGTCAATGGGCCCTCTGCCATACGAGGACACTACCAGGTAAACCCTGGCATCCTCCAGTGGGCTTGGGATTTGGGGGGGGGGGGGGGGGGGGGGGTGGTGGTGCCGGGGGGACGTCCTATTTGAGCACTCTTTGGCCCATGGAGAGAACTCCAACAGAAATGGCTTCCCTCATGATCATCTACGATGCATTGCAGCAATGCACCAAGGCTCCTTAGACAGTACCTTCCAAACCCGCGACCTCTACCAACTAGAAGGATAAGGGCAGCAAATGCATGGGAACACCACCACCTGCAGGTTCCCCTCCAAGTCACATCCCATCCTGACTTGGAACTATAATCGCCGTTCCTTCACTGTCGCTGGGTCAAAATCCAGGAACTCCCTTCCTAGCAGCACTGTGGGTGTACCTACCTCACATGGACTGCAGCGGTTCAAGAAGGCAGCTCGCCACCATCTTCTCAAGGGCAACGGTGATGGGCAATAAATGCTGGCCTAGCCAGCGACGCCCACATCCCATGAATGAGTAAAGAAAAAGGACTAGCCGCCTGCCCTCACCATCCACTGACCCCCACCTCCACCGCCCACCCTCCCTGACCTTGCTGGAACCTGCCTGACTGGCCCCAGCTCCCCCAGACCCCGCTTACCTGGGTGGCCACCGCTCCTGGTGGCGCTGCTGAGACTGGCCGGCAGCTCCTGAGGGCAGACAGTCGTTCTTAATAGGGACGGCAACCAATTAGTTGCCTGTAAAATGCGGCTCTAGGTCCTGCAGATGGCCAAGACAGGGTTGACCCCCACTTTTGGGCCCGTTGTCAGGAACCCTGCCATGAAAACAAAATTCTGGTCAACGTGTATACACAGGTCCAATGTTGGGAGACAGCAGTGACAGGTTAATAGCGTGTTGTATGAGCATTTCTTTAAAACTCAAGGTAGAAAATTGAACCTTAAGCCTAAATTCGCAACTAGTGTAATAATCCATAGCTACAGCAAAGTCATCTGCCAGATGCTGCCCCTCGCTGCTGCGTGACCACTACAGCACACATTCCCGGTGAATATCTGGAATGAGTAGCACCCTCAAATATTCAGAACTGTAGTGACAAACCACCTTGACCATAATGGTCCCTGCAGTTTGTGGGCCAAGGCTTGAGACTGCCCGTCAGCAAGTAACAAAGTCAACCAACTGCAGCCTTAGTGTAGTGTAGACAGCACACTACCAGCTCCTTTGACAACATCTCACATGTTATGTGGGCTTGTACATTTTGTGGGCAGGATACCTGCAAGTAGGGTGAAGTCGGTGTCACCTAACTCTAGACCTCAAACCTCCACAGCACTCTTCCTCATCAAAGAGATGTGGAATTGCTAGGAAAAGAGCCATTCACCAACTTTTTATACCAATTGACGATTTTTGCAACAGCAGGGCAGACCTGTGGCTTGAACTGACTGCCTGCCAGATAATTAATACTGAATTCACATACCCAAGGGTACCTGTGCACCTAAGAATCTGGGTGTAATGTGATGAAACCCCTCCCCATCTGAACCACTGCAGTCAGCAGAAATGTGCCTTTCTGACCTGGGGTGGGTGGCCAATTTTGAGAGCGGGGACTGGTTCGGGTAAAGTGACTGTTGAACTAGCGTAAAACATACATGAACATAAAGTAATAATAGGCACAACTCCTTACACTTAATATTCTGCAAACTTTTGCACTATTTGATTTGATTTTGTCCAGATTAAGGTTCTATCTGGGCAGAAATTCGAAAGCTGCAGGTTTGGATTCCCATTTTGTGATAAATTGAAGTGCTGATTTTCTCAGCAACATCAGCATTTATAAAATTACCTGATGACTCTTTCAGTAGGAGAATCACAAAATAAACACTGCACTTTTCACATCCCAAGGAATTCCCAAAATTTTCTATAGATCCTTAATTATGGGCAAAAATGGCAGCCAATAAGCACAAAAGCTAGGTCCCACAAACTGCAAAGATTAATGACCAGTAAAATTAGTTTTAGTAGTGTTGGTTGAGGAATGACTAGACCAGGAGAACTACTTGTTCTTTAAACAGTGCCATTAGATCGATTATGTCCACCTTAACTGATAGAGCATCATAATGGGAGTAGACATTTTAGCCCCACGAGCCTATTCTGCTGTTCAAACAGCTGATCTGTGCCCCAACACATATACCTACCTTTGACCCATGTCTCTTAATACCTTTGGTTAACAGATCCATCGATCCCAGGTTTAAAATTAACAATCGACCTAATACCAGTTGCCATTTGCAGAAGAGTTCAAAACATTTCAACCATTCTTTTGGCCAATTCTCAACTCTACCACCACTCAGTTTTTTTCAGATGTAAAGCCCCTATGGACACTGTTATATTAAGGATCCTTTATAACTAAGTTTTGGAGTAGATTTTACACATTTGAAAGTTTAATCTATTATAACTTTCAATTGCGAATGTGAAACATATGGATAAAATTCTATAGTACTGTATTCTTTTAGATAGCTATTTCTCAGTACTGTAGCCTTTGAAGACTGTACTTCCAAGTTGCACTGCATGCTTCAATTGATTATTGTACTGATCTACCTCTAGGATCATTCAATAGTCAGGTTAGACGGGTGGGGCAAGAGTAAAATGTTTACTGTTCAAGCAGCTTATGTCTTGACGCTGGGAGGTTTTCTGACTGGTGCTGTTATGATCTAACACATAATTTGCTGGCATTAAATTCCTCTCCGCACTATTTTAGATGTCTGAAACGGATAAACGTTCCCATTAATGATATTCTTCATTTTTCAGCACTACATTTAATAAACAGAATGATATTCCCCTTTTTTTTTTAAATTGTTTTTCTCAGTCATTGATGACCAGTATTGAAACAATAGAAACACATGACTTTTTCCACTGCAGTTAACAAAACGACAATTTTCAATTTTTCATCAAGAGGCACGTCGTCCCCACAAACTCATGAAATTCAGAGTAAGAAGCTCCAATTTCCCAGCTATTTATTTTGTAAAATGAAAATAAATTATTTATCTACACATTAATTTGGAATGCTTGTTACCCAAATTGAATAACTGAAGAGCTCCACTCCCTTATATATTAATCATGAATTCCAAGTGTTATGACCAGGTGAGAAAGGTGTCCAGGGGTCCCCCTCAGCCTTCACCTGGTCTTACTGTAACAGGGTTTAATTTTAAACATGTGTTTTTTTAGCTCCCCCTTGCTGAATGCTTGTTCACTGTTTTCCAATTATAAGGCAAAGAAACCAGCACAAACAGGCTTTCTTAGGTTTAAAGAAGAAAGTTGAAATTTTTTAAACTTAAAATTTAATTTCGGTTAACGCCTACGGATACAAGCCATGCCCCATGCTAGCATGCATACGTGATACACACGTGCAAATAGAGACAGAAAAGAGAAGAAAAATAAAGTGGAAAGGTTTGAAATATCTGAAGATTTGTTGTTACAGTTCTTTTGTTCAATGTAGAGTCCTTGATTGTAGGTAGATCTTGCTTTTCGTTGGGGCCCAGTATTCTTCTTAAACCAGGTTTGCTGTAGGAGACTTTTCTCTCTTGGGGTTCATGTGTCTTCAGTGGATTCAAAGGCTTGTGAGAAAGAGATGGGACCAGACAGGAGAGGCTGTGGCAAGCCAGCCAGGTGAGATCTCCTCAGTCCAGGAGCAGATAGTCTTTCTCCTCAAACTGTTTGTACAAATTCAAAAAAACTCAGGTTGCCCAGCAGATTAGTCATGTGACTAGCTAGTCTGACCATGTCAGTTTGTGCATTCCGCCATCTTAGCAGTCAACCTGGAATGCGAGCTCCCCCACCTTCAACGTATGGTGATCAAAAGTCCATTGTGGGTTGAATGTCAGGGAATGGCTGCTTTGTCCTTCCAAACCCTGTCTGTTAATATGCAAATGTCTTTTCCAGCCATGGCTGATTTGTTAAACAAGTCATTTCATGACAAAATTAATATGCCTCGTTCTTGACAGGTGGGGGCTTAGCATGACAAGCTTGTATAGCATTTACAAAGCTTCAGTTACCTCCCACAGCATTCAAAGCAGTGTCTCCAATATCTCGCTGCTAAATTGGCAAAAGAAGCAAAAGTGACATGAGGAAAAACTTTTTCATGCAGTGAGTGGTTAAGATCTGGAATGCACTGTCTGAGAGTGTGATGGAGGCAGGTTCAATTAAAGCATTCAAAAAGGGAATTAGACTGTTATATGAAAAGGAAGCATGTGCAGGGTTATGGGGAAAAGGTCGGGGAATGGCACTAACCAAATTGCTTATTCTCCGCTGTAACGATTCTGTGAGCCACACAATCCCACAGATGGAAGGGCTGAACAAATTGCTGAAATAACTAAAATTTGGTGCAGTTCAAGATGACCTGACTTTTATTAATGTACTTTCTCCAGATAATTTAATGGTGTGCAAAACATTTTTGATTTCTAAACAAATTATAATTTCCTTTGAAGTAAGCTGTATTTGCCAAACAACTCTGGCTCCTCTAATCAGGGGGCAACCAGGAAATTATGTAAGCAGCCTAAGCTGACTCTCACTTCAACTTTAATAGAGCAAACAGGTAGCCTGATGTGCACTTTGTACATCTGCTACAACAATGCACCAAGACTCCTGAGACAGCACCTTCCAAACCCGCGACCTCTACCAACTAGAAGGACAAGGGCAGCAAATGCATGGGAACACCACCACCTGCAAGTTCCCCTCCAAGTCACACACCATCCTGACTTGGAAATATATCACCGTTCCTTCACTGTCGCTGGGTCAAAATCCTGGAACTCCCTTCCTAACAGCACTGTGGGTCTGCCTACCCCAAATGGACTGCAGCGGTTCAAGAAGGCAGCTCACCACCACCTTCTCAAGGGCAATTAGGGATGGGCAATAAATGCTGGCCTAGCCAGCGACGCCCACATCCCTGAATGAATAAAAAAAAACATGGATTTACTCAGGTGGTTCCTATGCTGAGTGTTTCCAGTTAGGAGCCTACAATTAAGAGATAATATTTCATCATGGCCAATTAAATTCTGATTCAGATATGTTAGTCTGTCAAAATTGCCTGACATTGTCTGAGTTAAGTTGTTAATTGTTAAACTATTCATTTTACAAGTGGACAAAGTTTTTGGCTTGTTTTTCTCCACTACCAGTTTGATAATGCTACAGGTGATTTTTCCTAAGAGCTGCCTGAAAATACGACACCATTTTACAGTAAATGTAATCAATCAAATTACAATAGTTTACACTTAAGTGGTTAGTGTACTTTTTCATTATATAAAGCATGTGAAATAACAACGGACATAATAGCCAAGTAATTAACTTGTTGGTCACAATGTAGCAACACATTTTCACACTGAAATCAAACTGAACTGTTACTTTGTGAAATTATGACAAGGATTTACTTTTTGTGAAGGAAATTTTAAAATGTGACCACTATCCATGGAAATATTCATTTCTAGTTGATTCACAAATTTTAAAATTTAAAATGTGCATAAAAAGTGAATCTGCAAAAATTGTTGAGCCAAAGATTTTTGAGATTACTTGTTTATTCAGCTGTAAAATGTAACTTAGCACATATGATCCATGTTGCGTGAACATAAAAATTTTTTTTTTTTAAATGGACATTAAAACTCAAATTTCTGAGAGACATTTTTCCATCTACTCACTGTTACTTATCACTTTCTTCTGAAACTCTTTAGGCTTTTTTGTTTTGAAACACTCACTCAGGCTTATAGTTTTTCCCTGCAAATTACAAGAGAACAAATTGATGACTCGTTCAAAAAAATGTTATGCTTAATGGGGTTAGTTTATTTGTAGCCAGATTACATATTTAAAACAGACAGAGTTAAATTGATTACAGAAAATGAATACAGATTTAGCAGGTTGAGAAAGGGAAAAGAACTCTGTACCCAGCAATTAATTGTTTCACCAAGTAAATAATGTTTCACCAATATCTAGCGCAAGCATGTTATTAAGTATTAGACATGCAATCACCCAAAATGGCCAGTTCCTGTAAATATAAGATTTGTCTCCCGATAATCAGCTGTGTTCTCTCTTCGAGATCTCCTTCTGATCATCCACCAGGGTCTCCTTCCCTTGACTGGAGTAAAGCTCTCTGATGTGTTCAACCTCCTGCAACCCTTTTCAGGGGACAAACCTGTGTAACTATATTGGCAGGCCATACCATCCAATGAAGCTTCTTTTAAAAGCACAATACCCAAAATTATATTCTGCGTCCTTTGTTTAAACCATAGGGTTTGAAACACCCAGAAAGCTGTCCATCTTTCTTTCACTTTCTTCAATAACTGTCCATCTTGTGAAGCCCTTTGCAGTCAATCTTCCAGAAAAAAAAGTATTTCTTTTGCTGGAACACTATGCTCTATCTTATCTAAGTTGTACAATCTTGTCAAGGCTTATTCTTCCTAAATCTTATTCTTCATAAATCCAAATACCAATGTCTCTCTCTTGCCTGTACTATCTTTTTCTCTCCAATAGCATTTGCTTTAGTTTCACAGTTTGTTACGACTGACTGCTCCCAATCAAAATATCCAAGTCTGATTCTGGTGGTAGAAACGCACTGTGAATTCAATGCCGTCCCTCCACAGATCGCCTAACATATCATTTTAAACTTTCCAAATTAAAGAAAGACCCAGCCAAATTGTACCATCTATTAACCCCTGAAATGAGGCTAACGAAACCAGGTGTGTTTAAATCAACAAATTAACTGTTTAATTAGAAAAACTAAATTCATAAACACTAAGCTATAAACAACGTTTAAAAATTGAAGAATTAGAGTCCTTGCATATTACGCTCCTGCCGAAGTGAAATCTCCCAATGTGGAATAGTGCAAGGTTGCTTGAAGTCCTCAAAGCCGTCCAAAGGTGGGAAAATAAAAGGTTCTTCAACAGTAGAACAGTCCGTAGTCTAATTCAGCAATAAGTGATGCTTTCCTTCTCCAGCGATTAATTTCAACAATTAACAACTTGCAAACACTTTTCAATGAATCAATTTGGCTTTAGAATTTTTGAGGGATAAAAGATTGTCATATTCTAACTTCCCTTCCTTCAGTTTAAATTATCAGAGATCTCTGTTCCGTTCCTGCTGGTCCAGCTGTCTGTCTATGTCTGTGTGTTACAATAGTCTGTTTCCACTAGAAGCCAGTTCAGAATTAAATTGTAACATGGTATCTCTCGATCTTTGGTCCCAAGTGGCTTTATCCCAGGCAACGAGAATGCATTCTTTGGCTCAGGGCTGGATTTTACGCCTGGTGGACAGGAGCTGGCCACCTATGTAAAAGTCAGTGGTAAACCCGCTTCCGCCCAGCTCGAGGATCCGACCTGCATTTTACGGGTACCCGGGCTTCAATTGTTCTGAAGTGGGACTTCCACCCACTTGAGGGAGGACGTCCCACCTCATTGAGCAGCTGGCCAATCATCAGGCCAGCAGCTCTTAGTCCCAGCAGCGCCACCTGGAGCAGGTGGTTGGGGAAGCAGAGGCAGCCCTCAAATCGGGCACCCTGTCAGTTCCGCCCCCCCCCCCCCCCCCCCGCCAACTACCCTGGTGTACTGAGAGGCCACCCAGTATTGCTGGGTGGCCTTTCACGTCTCCTGGACGCCCACTTGCCACTCAAGGGCCTTGATCGGCCTAGGGCGGGTGGTCCGTTTCTCGACCCCCCCCCCCCCTCGCCCGGCCTGGGGTGGAGGCGGGAGCGGGCCGCGAAGGCCTTCCGGAGCCTCCCGCTCAATTTTACGCCACCCCTCCGGCTCGCTGGGGTGGCGTAAAATTCTGGCCTCAGTCTTTGGAGCTTGCTGCCTTAAAGCAGTACGGCTCATTTTCCAGCCTTAAAGACACACCACATTCTTCCCCCCAAAAAAACTACAGGATCATTAGTTCAAAAGTTTTTTTTTTAGAAAGACTGAAATTTGCATGGTTTTCTGTCCACTTTGGTTCGTTGCAGGGCATGACGGGTAATACGGTCAATCTTTTTGCCATGAATTCATTTAAAAAGGGTTTTTTCTTTTACTGTCCTATGCTCCACACAGGTGGCGGGTCTCTGCTAGAGGCATTTTCCGCACCCCCCCCCCCCACCCCCTGCCACGACCGCCGACGTCAGGGTCTGTAAAAGTCACCCCTATATGAGCTGGCTTTCAGTCTAAGGGACTGACTCTATTTAAGACCACCTGTCCCATCTCTTTAATCACCATTAATTTACAGGTTAACATTACTGATTGACAAAAAAGGTGTTCAAAATCATGAGGGGTCTGGACAGAGTAGATAGGGAGAAACTGTTCCTATTGATGGAAGGATCCAGAATCAGAGGACATCGATTTAAGGTGATTGACAAAAGCAACGACGACATGGGGAAAATCTTTTTTTACGCAGCGAGTGGTTAAGATCTGGAATGCACTGCCTGAAAGTACGGTGGGATCAGATTCAATTAAATCCTGCAAAAGAAAACTGGATAATTATCTGAAGAAAAAAAAAAAAATTGCAGGGCTATGGGGGAAAAAGGTGGAGTGGGCCTAGGTGAGTCACTCTTGTAGACAAATGGCACAGACACAAAAGGCCGAATGGCCTCCTTCTGTGTTTTAATCATTCTATGATTCTAATCACGTGTTTTAATAAGATTGAGGAAAAGAAAGAAGAAAAAGGCCGTAAGGTTCTGCTCTATGCCTCTTCTGAATTGAACTCTGGGTTGAATGACCTGCAAACTGCTTAATAGAACGCATTAACTCCTTCTGTGACTGGAGTATTTCTCATTTCACCCCTTCCCTTTATTCATCCTTGTCTTTAAGCGTTCAATTCTGACAAAAGAAAACTAAATCTATCTTTTCGATATACCAATGTTAAAACAGTTTATCCTCTCCCTCACATTTTCTTTACTGTGTTTAAACAAGATGTATTGTCCAGTAGATAAATTACACAAATCATTGCTTATGTTTAAGTTTTCAATATAAGCAATTTGTTGTGTTATACCATTCTCTACATACAAAATCAAACTAAAGTGCTGTAACAAAAACAAGAAATGCTGGAATCACTCAGCAGGTCTGGCAGCATCTGTGGAAAGAGAAGCAGAGTTAACGTTTCAGGTCAGTGACCCTTCTTCGGAACCTTCTCTTTCCACAGATGCTGCCAGACCTGCTGAGTGATTCCAGCATTTCTTCTTTTTGTTTCAGATTTCCAGCATCCGCAGTATTTTGCTTTTATTAACTAAAGTGCTGTGTTTTATATCTTCCTCCTATGTACTTAAATCCATTTAAGGATTCCAATAGAAATTAGGCAGTGAACTGACAGAATTACCCTTCAGTTCCAGAATGCATAAGGAATAGAAGGAAAGGAGTGGTATCTCCTAATTTGAAAGGAGTAATTAAGGATATTGGAAAGTTATCACCTAATGAGACCTAGCTAGGTGCTGAAGCAAGCAAACTGTTGCCTAGAAATTCTATTCCTTGCCTGCACCCTCCTGAACCCCTTCCATTAATCCTTTACTATGGATATATTGCTGACTTTTGTTTGCAGGGAAGTGGCATGTAGCCAGAAGTGTTATTTAAAGAGATACACCCTAATATAGAGATGGGAGTTGACAAAGTCTAGGTTACTATATTCTTCAAGTACAGATGACCAGGCCTGATTAAAATCATTAGAGGTACCATTCCAAAAATGTAAGAACTTCATGCTTTAAAATTTAAGTAATTTCAATAGAATGACAGGAACTCTTGAAAACTAAGCATGGATACAGTCTCTTTAATTATACAAAATTTTATAGAGAAATTTGTAGTGAACACATATTGAAACATTATAATTTTACTTTGAATAAAGTCACTATAATAGGAAAATTTATATACATTAAATACATTCTGCAGAAGTATTAAACAATCCATACTTGACAGTTACTAATGCTGCATAAATCAGAGTAATACAATTACCAACACCTTACTCCATATGAAGATCCAGACTATGTTTAGAAAAAAATACCAAATCTAAAAACAGAATCACTTGCAATATACCCTCCCATCCAAGACATGTATCACTTTGCTATCTGTATTTCTGCCTTCAAATGGTACAGTACTGGACTGTCACCAACACAGTTTCTTTGTAAAAACCTAATCAAACTGCTCAGTGCTTGATTATGGGTGAAGATGCAAGGCTAGATTTATTAAATCCAGTAAAATTCCCTTCTTCGAATAAAAAGTGAATCCTAACTCATTTTTCATTTATGAACATGGTAGTTTTGTGGAAATATGTATCAGAATAACTAGCCTTATAATTGTTCGTTCCAGCCAAAAGTGAAAACCAGCCCAGGCATCAAGTGAAATTGCTTTGTTGTCCATACGCACTTGCCTTTATATTGGGCAAATCTTTTATTGCAATAGATGTGTAAGTAGTATTCCCAATAGAAGAACAGAAGATCCTGTCCTCATCTGCTGGTTAATTAAGGGTTTCTCCTGATATCAGAGACTTGAACAATTCAATTGTGTCCCCTTTTTTAAAGGAATAATGGTGACATTTAAAGACTACTGCATATTATCCTGTTTATTCTGTGCTTTCACTTTGGTAGCACTTCATTCTTCCTCTTCACCCTCACCTGGATCTTGCAGTCCTTCACTCATTCGGGTTTTTCCAATCATTTGCAGCAAGGCCTGTGCTTCAGGTTCAGCATCTAGTACAGTGTTCTTCTGGAACTAGAAGTAAAAAGCACACCTACTGTAGAACTTGAATTCAAGTACAGTTGCCGAAAGCCACTTTACATTTGGTAGACATTGAATTTACTTTATCAACGAACTTCAGTTATTCCATTTAATACAATTAAGTCTATCCAAAAAGTAAAATCTTGATTTAAAACAAAATCTGGACTGCCAGTTTTCATTACCATTATAAAAGATTGCCTAGAAAAAAATTTAGTTGATCAAGAATATTTTTACTTAAAACAGTGACTGTTAAATGTGTAGCATGGAAAGGTTTACCAAGTTGGAAACAGACAGCTGAACAAACACTTTGGGGGGAATTTTATGCTCTCCCACACGGTGGGATGGTGGCGGGAACCCCCCATCCCCACCACCAAAACTTAGTCCTGGGCAGCAAGGCAGTGAATAGCCTTCCTGCCCCGCCAACTGAGGCCCTTAACTGGGAATTTAATCCCCATTTAAGGGCCTCTTCCCGTCACAGCCGCAATTAGCCATGAGGTGGACGGCCCTGTCATTGCACAGGAAGAACAGCATGGAAAACCATGCAGACTGCATCTGGGCTCTGGGGGGGAGCAGTCGGGGTGTGTCCTTCTTTAAAAGGCATTTAGTGCCTGAACGAGAGACTCTGCATCGGGAAGGGGGAGGGTGGAGTCCTGCTCAAAGCCACCCCTCTGCCCTTGCTGCCAGCCCCATTCCCATGACCCCCACCCCACGCAAGATCCTTCCTGCCCTGATCTACCTGTGGCTTGGATCCAGTGACGCTCCTCGGCCTCCGGTAGGTGCTCCTTCAGCAGCAGACACCACCTCTACAATGGCACTGCAGCTGTCGGCCTATGATTGGCCAGAATCTCTCCAAGGGTGGGACTTCCAGCGATGGGGTCCTTGATCCTATGGAAGGCCTGCCACTGTCCACTTAAGTGCCTGATTGACACTAGATTCAGCGGGCTTTCTGGAGAAGAGGTGACGCAGGGATCTCGTCATTGCTTTCTCTGGATGTTGAGACCACTGCCACCAGAAGAAAATTCCCCCCCTTTCTTTCTCTCTCCACAGATGCTGCCTAACCTTCTGAGTATTTCCAACATTTTCCAACAATAAATACTGACTCCTTGTCTGGTTTGGTAACTCCTTTAAACCAATGTTTAACAGCTATGAATCTCATCCTTCTTTGTTTAAATGTTAGATAATGGACCACTCAATCTCAGGAGGACAGGAATAATAGGGAGCAGGGGTGAGAAAGATGAAGGGGGATGGTGATGGATAACGTGCCCTGAGGGTGGTGTCAAAAGAAACCTACTAATACAAATTGTTCCAAAGTACAATTCAAGATAAACAAAGACTATTCTAAACCAATGCAAAAAAAAGTATAATTCTCTCCTATACCTCTTATCTCTTATATCCCTGCTCCAGAATTCGGATTTTAGAAAAAACAGGTTCTTAGCCCTATACTGTGACCCTTCTTTTGTATGTGCACCAACTGAGTGCCAAGTGGCATAGTTGCTCACAGGTTCAAGAAACACCAATATATCTGATCACTTATTTGCAGCTCTCCTGAAAAAAAAATGGACCAACTTTTATGTCAACTCACCAATAAAGATCTCATAATTAAAAAAGAGAATTTGACACTCAAATCACTTAACTCGTGACCTTGTAGATAACCTATGCAGTTTTATCCAAAGAAAAGCTTTTCACAAGTTGACCTTGCTAGCCTTTATGATTAAAAGACTCAACTTCTACTCAACACGAAGGGCTGGATTTTGTTCTTCCCCCCAGGCGTTGGGTTCCATGGCAGGGGGGGGGGGGGGGGGGGCCCTGAAGTTGCCTCCGAGAGAGAGCCACCACGCAACCCGACACCACGAGGGCCTGGCCCGATATTACCAGCGGTGGCAAGGCCTCGTGACGGCCCCATTTGAATATTTAAATAAATTAAAATGAGTGAATTAATGAACCTCATGGCACTGCCTAATGTCCTGCTGCGATCTTCAGCCCAGTGGCCGGCACTCCTGCACCTTCGGATCCCCGTCCGGGGAAATGAGGCGCCATACCGATGGAGAGGGATGAGGTGGTAAGGTTATCAGTGCGGGGCTGGGGTCGGGGGTCGGGGGGGGGGGGGAAAAAACGGGGACAAATTAACATCATGGGTGTAGGGGATGGTGGAAAGTGTTGTAGTTCAAAGTTGGTGGGGGGAGGGTCAGATGGTAAAGGTAAATATTTGGTGGGGGGGGGGGGGGGAGATGCGGGGGGAGGACAAATAATTAATTTAATTGTTATTGGGGGTAGGAGAGGGATAAAAGAGATGTATTTTTTTCATAGATTTTGCCTTTAAATATTTAAATTAGCTGGTCGGGCTAACAGCTTTTTAAAAATGGCAGGGGTGGCAGCCTGCCCCGGCTATTTAAATGGGCTGCCGCACACAGAAGATTGCAGCCTGGGTGGGCCTTCAGCAGCGGGCACATAAAATTACTATTCTGAATGGATGCAAAGATAGTTATGTGAATATTGTTCGAAATGCAGGTATTAAAACATTTGATTCGTAGCTAAGTTTCCGATCAGATTGTTTCACTTATTAGATGCTATACCAATTAAGGTTCTTTACTGAAAACAAATGAATCAAAAGATTCAGTTTAATACCACATTAAAGACTCTACCACAAAACAGTGAATGACTGAATTAATAACCATATTTGAAACTAAAGACTCCTGATCAAGGTACTTCCTGTCCCATTGCAAATCAGGTAAAAGTGAGGAGATGTAAGCACAGGAATTCTGGTCGAGGAGCCAAGTTTGCAATTCCACATTCTCTTCCCTCAAGGGTATTTGGCATTTTGTCTGAACACGTGCTGGTGAAGGGGATGGTAAATGGACTGAATTCTGTCACTTCAACACTACCTGGCTGGCATCAGTTAATCTTTAGGCTTTCCAGTGGAGTTAATCATTTTTTTTTAAAATTGCAATTGCAGAAAGCATCAACAATAATACAACTGGGCATCAGTCATTAATGTATGGAAATTGTTTTTTTTAAAAAAAAAAATGGAGCTATAACTTACCGATTGACCTTTAGGAGGGTTTCCTACTCTCCAGAGCTCCAAAGTGTCAATCCTAAAATATTCCTGGGCAGACAACTGAGGGCTATTGTAAGTTGTACACCGTGGCTTTGCTTTGCTGTGTCCTCCACCATAATCACTGTCAATCCACAATCCAAAGTAATAAAGCTGCCCTCCCATGCCCTATGTAAGAATTACAAAAGAAAGTCAACTTTATAATTATCTCCACTTTAAATTTAATATTAATGTCACATGTTGTAATCAGAATATTTAAAATGCATTGTTTCTAATTAGTTGGCAACATCTGTTTATCAAAAAATACAGCCTATAGTCTACTAGGAGATAATTGCATGTTTGTTAGAACAGTGTACAGTTTGTCTTTTTATAAACAAACTTTACCAAAGACTGGATTTATATAGCAACTTTATCTCATCACTCAAACATTCCAATAATTCCAAATACAAATGAATTGTGTGGCATGCAAATATAACTAGTTTTTGATATTTGGTCAGGAAGGAACGTTGCCCATGACACAGAAGCAAGTGTGCTACTTAAGCTCAATAAACAACAGAAACCTTAGTGAATTGGGGGAGATGTTTACAAAGAAGTGACCTGTCAAGATGTAAGAGGGTCAGGAGGTTCTGAAATGTCGTACGGTTTCACTTCTGAGATATTGTTTTGGTTCAGTTAGGGTGTGGACAGTATTGAAAATCAGTTGGAGATCAACCTGCCAAGAGAGAAGTACCCAACTCGCCTCCTTCCTTCTGTCTCTGTGAAACACTGTATATCAAGTGGGATAACTGAAACCCCTGATGCCACATTTCTTCAGGAAGGCCTGCCAGATTAACTCTCAATGCCACCTGAAAATAACTGCTCCAGAGAAGATCCCAGTGAACCGTCTAAGTGTACTCAAACTACAAACTGTCTGCCAATTTGGGACACAACCTAACTTATCCATTTTCTTCAAGAATTCACAAGTATTTGGCCAAAAGTATTTTTTTTTTGTAAAAGAGCTCTGCAGAGAAGATCTCTAATTTTCAGTTAATCGGTGTGTGTGAGCGTGTAAGGGGCTAAGGTAAAAAGGGAACCTTCATATTACAATCTGTGTGTTAACGTTTTGCTTCATTACGGGATAAGTCTTGTTTTATAATAAACTGACAGTGTGTGTGTTACATGTGTGTGTCCGTGGGTGTGTGAGGGAGAGAGAGAGTCTGAGGGGATAAGGTTGGCAAGGGTTGTTTTCCTTAGAGCAGAGAAGGCTGAGGGGTGACCTGATTGAGGTATACAAAATTATGAGGGGCATTGATAGGATAGGTAGGAAGAAACTTTTTCCCTTAGCGGAGGGATCAATAACCAGGGGGCATAGATTTAAGGTAAGGGGCAGGAGGTTTGAGGAAAAATGTTTTCACCCAGAGTGTGGTTGGAATCCGGAGCACACTATCTGAAGGGGTGGTAGAGGCAGGAACCCTCAATATTTAAGTATTTAGGTAAGAACTTGAAACGCCATAACATACAAGGCTATGGGCCGAGTGCTGGAAAATGGGATTAGAACAGATAGGTGCTTGATGGCCGGCACAGACACAATGGGTTGAAGGCCCTGTTTCTGTGCTGAAAAACATTGAAACATAGAAAAATAGGAGCAGGAGTAGGCCATTTGGCCCTTCAAGCCTGCTCTGCCATTCTATACGATCATGGCTGATCATCCAAACTCAGTAACCTGTTCCCGCTTTCTCCCCGTATCCCTTGATCCCATTAGCCCCAAGAACTATATCTAACTCTTGAATATATTTAATCATTTGGCTTCAACTGCCTTCCGTGGTAGAGACTTCCACAGGTTCACCACTCTCTGGGCGAAGAAATCTCTCCTCATCTCAATCCTTAAATGGCTTACCCCTTATCCTTAGAATGTGACCCCTGGTCCTGGACTCCCCTGCTATCAGGAACATCCTTCCTGCATCTAGTCTGTCCAGTCCCGTTAGTATAACTATCACTCTAAGGTAAAAAGGGGACTTGAAAATTTAAATTTGTGTCTTTATGTTTTACTTCATTACTAGTTAAGACTTGTTCTACAATAAACAGATAATTTTGTTGTTCATTAAAGAAACTTGGTTAGTGTGTTCTATTTTAGGAAAAAGAGAGTACACGATTGACTGTATTAGTAAGTGGGAAAATTTAAAATATATGTTGTGACCTGTGGAGAAGTGGGACTAGAATAAACAGTGCACGTCTCTGTCATAACATATCAATTGGGGGCTCTCTTTCCAGGATAAACCCAACGCCGACGACAGACGACGTAAGTGGGTAATAATAAATGGGAAAGGAAAAAATAAAAAGAATCAGGTTTCCTGTGCAATAATGGAATGTCTTTGACAGTTGCTGCAACCTTTCTGGGGAAGGAGGATGTATCTTTGAATGATTTGAGGAACTTAACCAAGGTTAAACTAAAGGATTTGGCAGAACTGCTGGTGTTAAGAGTGAAAACCAGGAGCTAAGAAAGCAGACATAATTGAAGTAATAGCACACCCTTTGAAATTGGAAGAAGAATGCAAACCAGAGGGTACTGCAGTTGAATTAGCTAAGATTCAGTGACAAATGAAAAAACTTGAGCAGGAACAGGAAATAGAAAAACTTAAACTGAAAAAGGAGGAAAAAGAATTGAAAAAAAACTAAAGCTTGAAAGAGAATTGACAACAAAGAAGCTTGAATTTGAAAAAGAGGAAAAGGGGAAAAATAAAAGAGTTGACCTACTCCTGGGGAATGATTTGGCTGGAGCGAAAGTAGTGGCTGCTCCAGTAGCCACAAAAGAGCCAAGTGAAGTTAAAGAGTTAGAACAATTGCAGGAAAAGGTTCCAGGAACTTTTCCTTCATGTGTAGCAACCCGAGCAATGGCTAATCAAATTCCATTGCCGGAGCTAAAATTGGCATCACCGTCAGATAGACAAATATCTGAAACTTTCTTTGGGGATTTGGATAATCCAAAAGGAAATATTTAATAAATCTTCTCTGTTCACTGGATAAATAAAGTGGCATAATCAGCTCTAAAAGAAGCTGAGGCAAAAGGAGTTCCAGAAGACTATTATATTAAAAATGGGATTCTGATGAGGAAGTGCAGACCGCCTCACAGACCTGCGGAGGAAGAATGCACGGCAGTTCATCAGATAGTGGTACCGCCCAAGTATCGCTGGGAACTACTATGGATAGCCCATGAAATTCCTATAATGGGATATGTGGGGATCTGGAAGACCAAATCATGTGCTGGTCAACATTTTTACTGACCAGGTCTTTCCAAGGACATGGTGAGTTTTTTTTTTTAAACTTGCCATACGTGCCAGATTGTGGGAAAACCACAACCTGCCATAAAACCGGCACCTCTAATTCCCATACCAGTTTTTGGGGAATGATTTAGTAGGGTGTTGGTAGACTGTGCAAGACCTTTACCAAAAACAAAAGCAGGACACCAATATGTTTTCACTATCATCGAAATGGCTACTCAGTTCCCAGAGGCCATTCCCTTGAAAATAATTTCTGCTAAGGTAGTGGTACAGAAGTTAACCCAGTTCCTCACTAGATATGGATTACCGAGAGAGATTCAGTTGGATCAAGGTTCCGATTTTATGTCTAAAATCTTTCAGGAACTAATGGGTAACTAAGGTATTACAGAGCTAGATTCTTCCGCATACCACCCACAGACACAAGGAGCTTTAGGAAGGTACCACCAGGCCCTCAAAACAATGATCAGGGCATACTGTCATGAATATCCCCATGATTAGGATAAAGGGCTAGAATTTCTTTTGTTTGCCACTAGAGATTCACCGAATGAATCTACAAGTTTTAGTCCATTTGAATTAGTTTGTGGACATGAAATAAGAGGTCCTCTAAAATTAATTAAAGAACGAGTTTTGGAACAGAGGGATGAATCTTCATGCTAGACTGTGTATCCATCTTCTGCAAATGGCTCACAAGAGCTCAGGAACACCTAATAGTTTCCCAAACAACCATGAAGAAATGGGCAGACATGCATGATAAGACCTGAATATTTCAACCAGGGGATGAAGTGTTTTAGTATTATTGCCTTGACAGGGTGAACCATTTAAAAGAGTTTGTATGGATAAGCCAGGATGTACAACCTTAGCCACACATGATGTGACTGTAAGGGAATCTGTTCCTATAAAAAGGCAACCTTATCGCTTAAGTCCAGTGAAACAGGCCTAGGTAAAAGCAGAAATCCAATACCTGCTGAAGAACCACCTAATAGAACCCAGTCAAAGCAGCTGGAGTTCACCAGTAGTATTGGTGCCTAAACCTGACATTTCAACAAGACTCTGTATGGACTAAAGAAAAGTTAATTCAGTAACAAAGGAAGACTCCAACCCAATACCTCGCCTGGAAGACTATTAACAGAGTGGACAGTGCCATGTTTCTTACAAAAATAGATTTGTTAGAGGGATACTAGCAAGTTCCTTTAACACCCCTAGCTAAAGAATATTGGCCTTTGTCATACCAGACGGTCTTTTCCAATGCTGAGCGAGGCCATTTGGGCTGAAAAATGCCCCAGCAACCTTTCAGAGACAAATGAACCAAGTGTACCTAACTGTGTTGTTTACCTTCATGATGTGCTGGAATACAGTGACACTTGGAAGGACCACTTGAAACAACTGTTTAGGAAATTACAGTCGACTGATTTAGTAATAAACCTCGTCAAAAGTGAATTTATGAAAGTGAGAGGTCAAGGATAAGTGTTGCCAAAAACCGCGAAAGTACAAGCATTGATTGAGTTCCCTACCCTTAAGACTAAGTGAGAAATCATGAGGTTTTTGGGGATGTGTGGTTTCTACTGAACATTAGTACTAAATTTCAGTACCATAGCTGTTCCACTGAGAGGTTTATTACAGAAAAAGAAAACCAAGGTAGAGTGGTCAAGGGAATGCCAAGAATCCGTTGAGAGGTTTAAAGCCATTTTGATGAATGAACCAGCGTTGGCTGCTCCAAATTTCACTAAGCCCTTCAAGGTAACAATTGATGCTAGTGACCTGGGGGTCAGTACAGTCTTGTTACAAGTCGATAAATCAGAGATAGAAAGGCCAGTGGGATACTTTTCCAAAGAGCTAAATTAACACTAAAAAAGATATTCAAACAGTGGAATAAGAAACCGTAGGTTTATTATTGGCTCTTAAGCATTTTGAAGTCCATGTCCACCACGACTACAGAGAGACAGTAGTATATACTGATCATAACCCCCTAGTCTTTGCGGAAAAATGTAAAAAACAGAATGCCGGACTATTCCGATGGAGTTTACTATTACAACCTTATCACTTAAAGATTATCTACATTGCGGGCAAAAATATTATTGCAGATGCTTTATCGAGAATCTAACTTTGTTCGAGTTCTCTGAATGAAAGAGGGTACAGAGCAGAATTGTATTAATTACAAGAGTGAATGAGTTTGAGTGTGAAAATGTGTTTTAACATTTTTTCATCTTCTATTTTTCCCACACTTGATAATGAAACGCATTTAAAAATGGCGTTTCATTCCAGAGGGTGGAAGTGTTATGAAGGTGCTTCCGTGTTTTGTTAAAATATTTTTTTTCCAGGAACTCAGTCAAAGTAAATAACTGTTGGACCAGTTTTTTTTTTTAAAAAGAGACACTGAAAGACCTGGTTTAACAGCAATGTTTGCTGGTGGTCATATGACTCAAGTTAAAACTAGAATAGAAACTCTGGTAATAGGGGAAGAAGTGACAGGCGCGCTCATTGATAGGACAAGCCTGGGGAGCAGCAGAGTGCACCTGAGAAGCAGCAAACACAAGCTTTTGGTTGTAGAGTCAGTACTGTGTTTTACCTTCTGGAGTGAGCAGCTGATAAAGTTAGTCTGCTGCTGAAGTGAAGGAAGGAGAGAAGAACCACAACCTTGCTCACTTTCCAGCATCTCTAAAAGACCCTGAGAAGTCCACTGTGTCAATTCATCTCATTTCCAGTCTTTAAAGAAAACCTGATAAATTAATTCTCAACACTGCCTGAAAAGAACTGTTCTAAAAAGATCCCAGCAACCTGTCTACGTGTACTTGGAGGCTAGACAGTATGCCAGTTTTGGAACAACATGTCTCATCTGCTGTTTTCTTCAAAAATGAGCAAGTAATCAGCCCAAGTGTTTTTTTTTTGTCTGTAACAGAGCCCTGAATTAAAAAATCCCTTTTATTTTTCCCGGTTAACCAGCATATGTGTTTGAGTGAATGTGAGAGGCCAAGGTAAAAAAGGGACTTTAAAATTTAAATTTGTGTCTTTACGCTTTACTTCATTGTTATAGAACAAGTCTTGACTAGTAAACAGATAATTTTGTTGTTTATTAAAGAAACTTGGTTAGTGTGTTCTATTGAGAAAAATAGAGTATATGATTGACTATTAGTAAGTGGGAAAATTTAAAATATATGTTGTGACCTGTAGCGAAGTGGAACTAGAATAAACAGTGCACTCCTCCTGCCTCGGTCCTAACACATATGAGATCATAAGAAATAGGAGCAGGAGTAGGCCATAAGGCTCTTCGAAACTGCTCCACATTCCCAACTGATCTCCACATCCCTTGATTCCAAGAATCTATCAATCTCAGTCTTTAATATACTAAACAACTGAGCATATTACTCTAATCTGTGTATCATATGCACAGAGTGCCACCTAGCACTGTTTAGATAGGTTGGCTGTCAGAAGCAACGCCATGTGGTTAGTATGGAAAGCATTATACCATTTTTCTGTGAATTACATGGCTGGAACACACAATCATCTGAACCATTAGCATCAAGATCAGTTGTTCTCTCCAAATTTTTTTAAAGTTTAACTGAGTTTTTTTTTTGTGAAATTGTTGGAAGCATTTAATCGAAATTGCATCTTAGCTGATTTGCCTCATTTCCAATAGAACTTTATGGCTACTTGTTTAGGCTCTCTCATTGGTCCAGAGATGCTTTTGGAGGGCAAGTGGACATTAATGCCCTTGCAAATATTTCAGTCACATCCGTTGGGAGTATATTAGAACTTTACTAGAATAGTCTCTACACTGCTTTTTGTTGCTCAACCAACTACAGCAATGCTGTTTACTTTCATGAGCCAGTTTAAGGCAAGTAGGATCTTATAACCCAACTGGTTGCCAAAATAGATCATAACTTGCCTAACAGAAATAGCACATAAAGGGTTGTGAGTTGAGTACCAGCTTTAGGACCCTTAACTCTTACAGCAATAAAAATGACTGATTAAAAACTACAAGAATGATCCAGTGTAAGGAGATGAGTTTTTTTTTAGGAAGATTAGAGAAGTTTAACCCAACAGTCTATCACAAAGAAAGTGAAGAGGTGACCTCACGGACATATTAAGGCATGAAGTTCTAAAATGCCCTACAGAACAATAAGAGTTTACAGGCTAGTGATCACACAACAGGTTGTAATGGAGAACAGACTTCAACAATATACTGGGCTCAAATTACAGAAAGCTCTATGCTCACACATCACTTATTACTTAATTAGTTCTCCACTGAAGTTAGACTGGCTCAATACTCACAAGTCCATTTGGCATTGTCTGTTGGCCATGATTTAGGTACATGTAGTGGTCATTGTAACCTGTACAGGTGTAGATCCCAAAATGTGGACTAAGAGTAAACAAAAAACATTTGCTATCCCCTGTAAAATATGTTGAGAGCAAAAAGTATTATTTTCTATTTCTTGGAAAAGAAAGAACTTGCATTTCTATAACAATACATCATTTTCTCAGAATGCCCTAAAAAGTATTTCAGAATTGATGGATTGCTTTTGAAGTATAGTCATCATTGCCATGTAGGGAAACATGGCAACATTTTTATACTTAGCAAGATTCCAAGAAACAGCCAATGAATGAATGATTGAATTATCTGTTTTTGAAGCATGCTCTTCATGACATCCTTTATATCCAATGAAGCAGGTAGCAAGACAGCACCTCTAACAGCATTTGGTACAGACTGAAGTGTCAGTTAAATGACTTGAATCCACAGCCTCTGACAGACAACAGCGCTACCAACTGAGCAAAGCTGACAGTCAAAGTTTAAACTATTGATTCAGATAATAATGTTAATTTTAAGCAGCAGATATTTATGACATTCAAATAAGGATTTGTATCATGAAAGAAAAAAAAAAAATCTGTACAGTCTTGATACAATGGGAGGGAAAGCAAAGCTAAGCAGCCAGGCCAGAGATGATTATTTTTGCCATAGCTGACTGGGCTTATCCGAACTTGCTGGCTAGTGGATCAATTGTCCCTTGCACCTGGTTAAATTTCCAACAGGTTTCAAATTTCCCATTCTCGAGGGAGCCACCCGAGTCATACAAATCCCAGAGATCAGGGAATTTGAAAATCAAAATCAACCTAGCTGCAGGAGAACGACCCCAGCTAAGACAAGCTTATTAAACAGAAAACTTCAGGAAAAGCGACGTAGCAAGTCAAAGCATCAGAACCGAAGCGAGCAGGCAAGCAGAGTCGAACAAGGGCAGCAGGGATAAGCCAGGGAACTACAGGCCAGTGAGCTTTACATCAGTGGTGGGAAAGTTATTGGAAAGGATTCCGAGACAGGATTTATATGCATTTGGAAAGGCAAGGTCTGATTAGGGATAGTCAGCATGGCCTTGTGCGTGGGAAATCATGTCTCACGAATTTGATTGAGTTTTTTGAGGAGGTGACCAAGAGGATTGACAAGGTCAGGGCGATGGACGTTGTCTACATGGACTTTAGTAAGGCCTTTGACAAGGTCCCGCATGGTAGGCTGGTCCAGATGGTTTGAACACATGGGATCCAGAGTGAGCTAGCCAATTGGATACAAAATTGGTTTGGTGACAGGAGGCAGAGGGTATCAGTGGAGGGTTGTTTTTCAGATTGGAGGCCGGTGACCAGTGGTGTGCCGCAGGGATCAGTGCTGGGCACTCTATTGTTTGTCATATATATTAATGACTTGGATGTGAATGTAGGGGGGCATGATTAGTAAGTTTGCAGATGACACCAAAATTGGTGGTATAGTGGACAGTGAAGAAGGTTGTCTAAGGTTACAACAGGATATAGATAAACTGGGAAAGTGGGCAAGGGGGGCCCTGGGGAGTGTTGTTGAGCAGAGAGACCTTGGGGTACAAGTACATAGTTCCCTGAAAGTGGCAACACAGGTAGACAGGATGGTGAAGAAGGCATATGGCATGCTTGCATTCATCGGCCGAGGCATTCAGTACAGGAGTTGGGACGTCATGTTACAGTTGTACATAAAGTTGGTTAGGCTGCACTTGGAATACTGTGTGCAGTTCTGGTCGCCGCACTACAGGAAAGATGTGATTAAGCTAGAGAGGGTGCAGAAAAGATTCACAAGGATGTTGCCTGGTTTGGAGAGCTTGAGTTATAAAGAGAGATTGGATAGGCTGGGTCTGTTTTCCCTGGAGCAAAGGAGGCTGAGAGGGGACATGATAGATGCATATAAAATTATGGAGAGGCATATTTAGGGTAGTTAGCCATGGTAGGGGTGACTCAAACTAGGGGACATAGATTTAAGGTGAGAGGGAGGAGGTTTAAAGGGGATCAAAGAGGTAAATTTTTCACACAAAGAATAGTGGGTATCTGGAATGAGTTGCCCGAGGAGGTGGTGGAGGCAGGAACAGTAGCAACATTTAAGAGGCATCCGGACAGGTACTTGAATGAGCAAGGCATAGAGGGATATGGAATTAATGCAAGCAGGTGGGATTAGTATAGATAGGCATTATGATCGGCATGGACGCGGTGGGCCGAAGGGCCTGTTTCTATGCTGCACGACTCTAACTGGAGAAAGGCAATGCTCCCGTATTTCACTGCTTACTCTCAGTGACTGTGGGAGATTTAAATGCATAATGACCAGCAAATAAAAGGCTCACCAATGTGACATTTTGCTGCATCAATAAAGTGCTTTCCTCAAGAGGAAAACAGGGGCTAATTAATTATAAAATCTCCTGGTGACCTGCTTTGTACTTGATTGGCAGAAGCCTGGGTGAATGCCATCTATTCAGTAGTTCAGATAAGAGAGAGGGAAAATAAATACAAAAGCAAACTACTGTGGATGCTGGAAATCTGAAACAAAAACCGAAAATGCTGGAAATACTCAGCAGGTCTGGCAGCATCTGTAGAGAGAGAGAGAAAGAGTTAACGTTTCAGGTCGTGACCTTACATCAGAACTGACAAAAATTAGAAATGGAATAGGTTTTAAGCAAGTGAAAGTGGGGGGGGGGGGGGGGGGAGGAGGGGAAAGAAAAACAAAAAAGGCAAATTCCGTGATAGGGTGGAGACAAGAAAAGATTAAATGACAAAAGGTTTCATGGTGCAAAACCAAGTGAAGAAACAAAAGATGTGTCTGGATGACATGTAAATGGCCGAATAGCAGCCGTTCAAACACAATGAAAGAAACAAGGCTGGGGTGGGGGGAAGCGAACCAGCAAAAAAAAAACATGAAAGAAAAAAAAAGGGGACAGAGGTGATGATCTGAAATTACTGAACTCTATGTTGAGTCCAGAAGGCTGTAAAGTGCCCAGTCGAAAGAGGAGGGGCTGTTCCTCGAGCTTACATTCAGCTTCAGTGGAACACTGTAGCAGGCCAAGGACCGAAATGTCAGAGTGGGAGCAAGGTGGGGAATTGAAATGGCAAGTGACAGGAAGCTCAGAGTCACAAAAATAAATAATTCCATGTAAATAAAAAGCCTTTGAGGATTAAGGCTATATGAATAAGAAAATAAAATATCTTAACTGTGTGGTACATTACTCTTGTGTAAAGAGCAATAAAAAAATTATTTTATGGTTACGATCTGGAATGCACTGCCTGAAAAGGATGATGGAGGCAGATTCAATCATGGTTTTTATAAAGGTAATTAGTTAAGCAACTAAAGGGAAAATCATTGCAGGGCTACTGGGAGTGTGGAACTAACTAAATTGCTCTTGCAGAGATCCGACACAATATTTAGACATCCCAAGGTCAGGATATATAAATGCAACTTCATAAACAGGGATTACAGCTGTTGCTGCATAAAATGTCCATAATGATGGCAGCGGTGATGCTCTAGGCAGACTATGAACCTAGCAGTTGAAGGGTCATTGTGTAGACTGAGCAGCCAGTCCCATTCAGTCTTTTCAATGAGCATTCAAACATACAGCATGCTGAACATCTCTCAAAAGGACTGCAGAATTTTATTCCCCGAATATTCAACACTTAACACAGGTAAAATTATCTGTTTTTGTTTGTTTACTGAATAAAAAAAAGCATGTTGAGAATTTTCATTCTAGTGTTTTTAATCGGTGGTTTTCAGTTTGAACCCTCAAGTGAAATCCCAATGTATGATGATCTAAAGTGATTCAGACTCAGAGCTTGCCCAACACTGCAGGCTCAACACTTGGGTTTCATGATACATGGATTGCAACTACAGATTGGTGACAAACTAGGCTTAAAGTAGGCCTTCAACTTCTCGGACACTTTTTAAACCAGACTTAAGCTAACTTAAAATAATTATAGATTGAGGAGACTCGTTTGTGGGATGTGGGCGTCACTGGCTCGGCCAGCATTTATTGCCCATCCCTAATTGTCTTTGAACTGAGTAGCTTGCTAGGCCATTTTAAGAGTCAACCACATTGCTGTGGATCTGGAGTCACATGTAGGCCAAATCAGGTAAGGACGGCAGATTTCCTTCCCTAAAAAAGGACATTAATGAACCAGATGGATTTTTACAACAATCGACATGGTTTCATAGTCATCATTAGATGATGCTTTTAATTCCAGATTTATTCATCTGCTATGATGGGATTTGAACCCATGTCCCCAGAGCATTAGCCTGGGCGCTGGATTACTAGTCCAGTGACATTACCACTATGCCACCACTGCTGATCTAATCTCTAAACATTTAGATTGCAATTGTAAGGACAGGAGTTCTGTGCGTACATGCAACCACAACCTTCTCAAAGGCAATTAGGGATAGGCAACAAATGCTGGCCTTGCCAGCGACACCCACATCCCATGAAGGAATTTTTAAAAAGTGCACAGAGCTCTCTCCTGGGCAGTTACAGTAGTGAACTTCTGAGACTCCTACTGCAGCTACTGGTCTGAGATTGGAAGTTACAGTATAAATGTAGCATAGAAATAAAACTGCTAGCGGATAAATGTCACACCATCAATGCTATTTTACCTTGGAACTGTGGCCTTGCAGACCAGCTTTGGGAGGCAAAACCACCAAAGGTGTATCCATCTGAATCCTTAATAACCAATAAAGATGGTCCTTTATGAAGAATCAGACTGCAAAAGCGAGTAAAACTTTCCCCATGGAATTGAGAGGAGTACAACAGCTGCCATTGGCTTTGATGTTCTGAAGGCAGGTAGGTGTTGAGATACATGACTGATGGGATGTCAAAAAAAGTATATTGTCCAGTATATTTTATACCCTCGCATTGTGGCAGCATGTGTTTTGTGCTGAAGAGTTCACTGTGGGACTGTGCACTTGTAATATGAAGGCCCAAAGCAACAAATGCATGGAGAAAATAAGGGATATGGGTGACTCTGTACACCCAGTCCTTTAGTGCCTGCAGTCCGTATTCCACATTCAGCAAATAATCTGTAGACAGATATTGTCCACCTGTCAATAAAGGAAACAAAAACAAACAATCACTAAATCAGGTTCACAGTACAGTTACATCTACTGGACATTGCTAACAAAATGAAAGAATTTAAAGATCAATCTGTCAACTCTCCACACTCCCTGCCGAGTATTGCGACAGAGGCTTTCCCTATTGCTATGAATTCTGAAAGTGTTGAAATTAATTCAGGATAACGCTCCAGTGCAGTAATGACAGACTCAGACCTTGCACAGATAAATAGGCATTAGGTATATTTTTTTCTGGGATTGTTCTCCTTAGAGCAGATGAAGTGAATAGGAGATTTGATAGGAGGTGTACAAAATTATGAATGGTTTTTCTACAGAAGTCAGATGGTAAGAAAAGCACTGCAGTGAAACCAAAGAACTGCTAGAACAAAACAAAAGCGTCACAGGAAGTACAACAGAAATACAATCCAGACATTTTTTTAATTCATTTTTGGGATGTGAGCATTGCTGGCATGGTGAACATTTGTCACCCATCCATAACTACCCTTGAGGTGGTGATGATGGGCTGCCATCTTGAACCACTGCAGTCCATGTCGTGTAGGTATAGCACAGTGCTGTTAGGAAGGGTTTTCCAGGATTTTGACCCAATGAAGGAATGACAATCTAGTTCCGAGTCAGGATGATGTGTGACTTGGAAGAGAACTTGTAGGTGGTGTATTCCGATGCTTCTGCCGCCCTTATCCTTCGACTGGTAAACACTGCTTCCACAGTGTGCCGGTAGTGGAAGGAGTGAATGTTTAAGCTTGTGAATGGTGTGCCGATCAAGCAGATTGCTTTGTCTTGGATGGTGTTCAGCTGGAGTGTTGTTGAAGCTGCAGTCATTCAGGCAAGTGGAGAGTGTTCCATTACACTCCTGACTTGCGCCTTGTGGACCAGCTTTGGAGAGTCAGGATGAGAATTACTCACCGTAGAATTGCCAGCTCCTGACCTGCTTTTGTATCATCAGTATTTATATGGCTAATCCAGTTAACTTTCTGATCAATAGTAACCCCCATGATGTTGTGGGGGATTCAGCGATGGTAATGCCAAGAGGAGATGGTTAGATTCTCTCGTGTTGAAGATGGTCACTGCCTGGCACTTGTGCAGCATGAATATTTCTTGCCACTTTTCAGCCCAAGCCTGAATATTGCCCAGGTCTTGCTGCATGCGGGCACAGACTGTTTCAATATCTGAGGAGTTGCAAATGCAGTGTTCAGTATCAATAGTCAACAAACATCCCCATTTCTGACATCATTTTGCAGGGAAGGTCATTGATGAAGCAGCAGATGATAATTGGGCTTAGTGCACTATTGCAGTGATGTCCTGGGACTGAGATGATTGACTTCCAACAACCTTAACCATCTTCCTTTGTGTTAGGCATGACTCCAACCAATGGAGAGGTTCCCCAATTCCCATCGACTTCAATTTTGCTGGGGCTCTTTGGTGCCCCACTCGGTCAAACGTTGCCTTGATTCTCGGACAGTCACTCTCACCTCACCTCTGGAGTTCAGCTCTTTTACCATGTTTGGACCAGGGATGTAACGAGATCTGGAGCTGACTGGCCCTGACAGAACCCAAACTGAGCATTGGTGAGCAGGTTGTTGCTGAGTAAGTGCCACTTGATGGAAGGTGTCATCAACATGCTATCACTTTGCTGATGACAGGGTAAACTGATGGGTCAGTAATTGGCTGGATTGGATTTGTCCTACTTTTTATGAACAGGACATACCTGGACAATTTTCCACACGGTCAGGTAGATGCCAGTGTTGTAGCTGAGCTGGAACAGCTTGGCTAGGGGTGCAGCTAGTTCTGGAGCACAAGTCTTCACTACTACAGCTGGGATGTTGTCAGGGCCCTGTAGCCTTTGTAGTATCTAGTGCCTTCAGCCATTTCTTGATATCATGCAGATTGAATTAAGTTGTCTTAAGACTGGCAACTATGATGGTGGGGACCTCAGGAAGAAACCAAGATGGATCATCCACTTGGCTCTTCTGGCATGCACATAGTCCTGTGTTGTAGCTTCAGCTGGGTATCTCATTTTTATGTATGCCTGGTGCTACTCCTGGCATGCTCTTCTACACTCCTCATTGAACCAGGGGGGTCCCCCAGCTTCAGGGTAATGGTAGAGTGGGGGATATATGAGGCCATGAGGTTACAGATTGTGGATGAATACAATTCTGCTGCTACTGTTGGCCCACAGCACTTCTTGGATTCTTAGATTTAAACTGCTAGATCAGTTCTGAATCTATCCTATTTAGCACAGTGGTAGCGCTGCACAACATGATGGAGTGTCCTCAGTGTGAAGACGGGGCTTCATCGCCATAAGGACCGTGCAGTGATCATTTCTACAAATACTGTCATGGATGGCTGCAACTGCAACAAGTAGACTCATGAGGAGGTGTCGAGTAGGTTTTTCCCTCTTGTTGGTTCTCTCACCAATTTTGGCACAAGTCTGATGTTGGTGAGGAGGACTTTGGGTTGACTGGGCTGGGTGGGCCTTTGTCTAGTGTTTCTAGTGTCTAGGTCAATGCTGGATGGTCCATCCGGTTTTATTCTTAGTCAACTTTTCTTTAACAATTTGATATAACGGAGTTAGTCAATTTGGCTAGAGCTAAGGAACAAAAATGGTGCAGTTACATTGCTCAGTGTTGTCTATAGGCCACCAGCTAGTAGGAAGGATGTGGAGGAGCAAATTTGCAAGGAAATTAGAGAGGTGTAAAAATTATAGGATAGTTATAATGGGGGACGTTAATTATCCAAACATTGACTGAGATAATAGTAGTGTAAAGGGCTGTGAGGGGCATGAGTTCCTAGAGTGTGTTCAAGAAAATTTTCTACAGCAGTATGTTGCTAGTCCAACGAGAAAGGAGGCACTGCTAGACCTAGTACTTGAGAATGAGGTGGGCCAAGTGGATCAAGTATCAGTAGGAGAGCATTTAGGGGATAGTGATCATTGTATCATAAGGTTTAGACTGACTATGGAAAAAGGACAAAGAACAATCCAGAGCAAGAAAAATTAACCAGGGGAAAGCCAACTTCAATGGGACAGGAATGGAGCTGGAGTAAATAAATTGAAGTCAAAGGTTGGCAGGAAAAACGGTAGCTGAACAATGGGCAACCTTCAAAGAAGAGATAGTTCGGGCACAGTCAAGGTATTTTCCCTCAAAGAGGAAAGGTAGGGCAAAAAAATTCAGAGCTCCCTGGATGACAAAAGAGGTAGAGATTAAGATAAAGAAGAGAAAGTGTGCTTATGACAGATGCCAGGTAGAAAATACTATTGAGAACCAGGCTGAATATAGAAAGTCCAGATGGGAAGTGAAAAAGCAAATAAGAGAGAGCATGAAAAGGAAATCCCAAAGTTTTCTATAGACATATAAATAGTAAAAGGGTGGTAAAAGGAGGAGCAGGGACGATTAGGGACCATAAAAGGGATTTACAAATGGAGGCAGAGGGCATAGCTGAGGTATTAAATGAATAGTTTGCATCTGCCTTTACCAAGGAAGAAGATGCAACCAAGGCAATGGTGAAAGTGAAGGTAATTCAGACACTAGAGGGGTTTAAAATTGATAAAGGGGATGTATTATATAGACTGTCTGTACTTAAAGTGGATAAAGCACCAGGATGAGATGCATCCAAGGATACTGAGGAAAGTGAGGGCGAAAATCACAGAGGCACTGGCCATAATATTTCAGTCTTCCTTGTACTCGGGAGTGGTGCCAGAGGACTGGAGAATTGCAAAAGTTAGACCTTTGGTCAAAAAAAAGGTGTAAAGATAAGCCCAGCAACAACAGGCCAGTCAGTTTAGCTTTGGTGGTGGGTAAACATCTAGAAAAATAATTTGGGACAAAATTAACAGTAACATGATCAAATGTGGGTTAATTACGGAAAGCCAGCTTGGATTTCCTCAGGGAAAATCATGACTAACTAACTTGCTGGAGTTTTTGTTGAGAGAGTAACAGAGAAGGTTGATGAGGGCAATGCTGTTGATGTGTACATGGACTTTCAAAAGGCATTTGATACAGTGCCACACAACAGACTTGTGAGCAAACTTACAGCTCATGGAATAAAAGGGATGGTAGCAATACGGATTTGGAACTGGCTGAGTGACAGGAAACGGACAGTGGTGATTAATGGATGTTTTTAGGGCTGGAGGAAGGTTCGTAGTAGAGTTCCCCAGAGGTCAGTAATGGGACCCTTGCTTTTCCTGATATATATTAATGGCCTAGACCTTGGTGTACAGGGCACAAGTTCAAAGTTTGCAGATGATATGAAACTTGGAAGCATGGTGAACTGTGAGGAGGATAGTGTAGAACATCAAAAGGACATAGATAAGTTGGTGAAATGGGCAGACAAGTGGCAGATGAAGTTCAATGCAGAGAAATGTGAAGTGATACATTTTGGAAGGAAGAGCACAGAGAGGCAATGTAAAATAACGGGTACAATTCTAAAGGGGATGCGGAAGCAGAGGGACCCGGGTGTATATGTGCATAAGTCATTGAAGGTGGCAGGACAGGTTGAGAGAGCGGTTAATAAAGTATCCAGTATCCTGGGCTTTATTAATAGGGGCATAGAGTACAAGAGGAAGGAAGTTATGTTGAACTTGTATGAGACACTATTTCGGCCTCAGCTGGAGTATTGCATCCAGTTCTGGGCGCCACACTTTAGGAAAGACGTGAGGGCATTGGAGAGAGTAGAGAAAAGATTCAGGAGAACGGTTCCAGGGATGATGAATTTCAGTTATGAATATAGATTGGAGAAATTAGGACCGTTTTCCTTGGAGAAGAGAAGGCTGAGAGGTGATTAGATAGAGGTATTCAAAATCATGAGGGGTCTGGACAGAGTAGAGAGGATCTCACTCGTGAAAGGATCAAGAATGAAAGGGCACAGATTTAAAGTATTTGGTAAGAGAAGCAAAAGTGACATGAGGAAAAACTTTCATACAGAGAGTGGTTAAGGTCTGGAATACACTGCCTGACAGTGTGGTTGGAGGCAGGTTCAATTGGAGCATTCAAAAGGGAGTTAGACTGTTATATGAAAAGGAAGAATGTGCAGGGTTATGGGGAGAAGGCGGCGGAATGGAAATGAGTGAACTGCTCTTTCAGAAAGCCGGAGCGGACATGATGGGCCGAATGGCCTGCTTCTGCACTGTAACAATTCTGTGATTGAGTGGCTTGCTAGGCCATTTCAGAGGGCATTTAAGTGGGTCTGGAGTCACGTGTATGCCAGACTGGGTAAGGATGGTAGATTTCTTTCCCGAAAGAAGTGAATGAACCAGGTGGGTTTTTCACAACAATTGATGATAAATTCAATTAATTTAGAAACTAAATTCCACCAGCTGCCGTGGTGGGATTTGAACCTGTGTCCCCAGGGCATTAGCCTAAGCCTCTGAATTACTAGTTCATTGACATTACCACTAACATAAGAAACATAAGAAATAGGAGAAATTCAATAAGATCATGGCTGATCTACTCCAGACCTCAACTCTTCTTTCATGCCAGCTGCTCATAGCCCTCAACCCCCCAATATTTCAAAAATCTATCTACCTCCTCTTTAAATACTTTCAGTGATCTAGCCTCCACAATTCTCTGGGGGTAGAGAATTCCAGACATTCACCACCACCTGAGAGAAGAAATTCTGCGGTGCTAACCACTGCGCCGCCCCACGTGGCAGCAAAATTTTGGATGACCTTCCTTAATTTTACGAGGGTAGAATGTGGGAGACCAGCCAGGAGTGCATTGGAATAGTCAAATCTAGGGGTAACAAAGACACGAATGAGGGTTTCAGCAGATAAGCTGAGATAGGGGCAATCGGGCGATGTTGCAGAGGTAAAAATAGGCAGTCTTAGTGATGGCGTGAACATGTGGTCAGAAGCTCATCTCAGGATCAAATAGGACATCAAGGTTGTGAACAGACTGGTTTAATCTCAGACAGTTGCCAGGGACCAGTTGGAGTTGGTAGCTAGAGAACAGATTTTGAAGTGGGAACAACAACAAACAATGGCTTCAGTCTTCCCAATATTTAATTGGTGAAAATTACTGCTCATCTAGTACTGGATATAGGATAAGCAGTCTGATAATTTAGAGACAGTGGAAGAGTTGAGAGAGGTGGTGATGAGGTAGAGCTGGGTGTCGCAGCATGCATGTGAAAACTAATGTTGTGCTTTCAGATAATGTCACCAAAGGCGACAAACAGATGAGAAATAGGAGGGGGCCAAGGATAGATCCTTGGGAGACACCAGAGGTAACGGTGCAGGAGTAGGAACAGAAGCCATTGCAAGTGATTCTCTGGCTATGATTAAATAATTAAGAATGGAACCAGGTGAGAGCAGTCCCACCCAGCTGGACGACAGTGGAGAGGTGCTCAAGGAGGATGGTATGGTCATGGTCAACCGTATCAAAAGCTGCAGACAGGTCGAGAAGGATGAGGAGGAAACATTTACCTTTGTCACAATCACATAGAAAAAGATAAAATTAATATTTTTCAACTGATCAACACCAAAATGAGTGCTCATATGCTATTATGATTGGATCTTTTCCACCCTGGGCTATCTAAGAATAATCAAAATTCCCTTAAATTTCCAAACAGCTATTGCTTGATGAATGCCAGGACTGTCCATATAGTGGAGCTTTTAACTCCCATCAACTACATTTGCTTAGAGCTATTAGCCAGTTGCTAAAAAACAGGTTTTGATACACATGTTAGAGTTCAGTACCTTTAGCCTTCAAGTGAGACATCAGAGCAGTCGTCAAACGTGCTACACCGAAATTACAATCTGCGGTTTTCTCCAAACTCCAACCAAATAGCATATGTTCATGGCGTAGTAAGTAGATCACAGACATAATCAGATCTTCTGTGAACTATGAGGATGTACAACAAAAAACAACTAAAATGGGGCTAAACCCAGCACAAAATTCACAGAATGAGATGGTAAAATAAACTGTTCAATGGCAAGAGACAGCTGTTGCATTGCAATTGACCTCTGTCACGGGGTGGGGTGGGGAGATAAAGCAAGGCAACGTTGGTTAGGCTTCCCACTCGATTGTAATCTGATCTTCCCTGACCAAAATATGGATGCATGGATTTGACGGTTCAAATGTTTTGGCCTCTAGTCAAACAAACAGTCAATCAACAATTGCTGTCTAGGATGAGTGGTGGCTATTTGAGCAAGGTGTTGCAAGCTTAACCCCTCATTGTAGAGCTTCTGATTATTGGCAATTTAAGGTGCAGATGGAAGTGCTTGGTCTGGTAGGACGACAGAAACCTTAACTGTGTTCATCCTGTGAAGTCATTCACTTTTCTGAATTACATAAAGGGCCTCTTGACAGCAAAGTTCTTAACTCTGCCCGTTGGGTATTTCTTTCAGTTTTTAGATGCAAGGGGATTTCCTTGAGAATGCATTCCTTGATTTCCCATACTGACAATTCATGCCTCAGACAAAGTTTCAGATCCAAACTGCGGATCTTTTTTCATTTCTAGCCAAACTCATTCAGCCTCTATTTGAGCCACTAGCCCCATGAAACTGCTACTCTAGCTTGTTTGGTCTGTACGATTGCAATCTGTGGGACTTAGTTCTTTTTGACTTCACGGAGTATTACCTACCCTGACTTTTTAATAATTTAAAAATAAATGGTTTTGGAAAATTGTTCCTTTTAAACATTTTTGTTTTAAACTGTGAAAGGTGATCTTATCAGAATTGGCCTGGACGACACTGATGAGTAATATGAGGACACTAAATTGATGTGATAGCTGTCTGTGCCCAGCTCAAAGTATCTAAGTAAGATACTGAAATGCCTTTGCTGAAACTTAGGGCAGTGTTAGAGTCTTTACCTGTTTTATTTGTGTTCCTTTTACAGGACCATCAGCATCTTGGGAAATCATTCTTTGAATGATAAAACCTTTTTCTTCAGCAGTACCTCGCATGGCATAGGAAAGAAATAAAACAAACTGTTTCTTGCTTATGGCGTCACTGAAGCCTTCTGATTTTTTTATTGCTTCAATGCTTCTCATTCCATTGTAGAGTCGGATAGTCATGGTGCTTGGCACTCCTCCATGAACATATGACTGAAGAAGAGAATGAAAAGGTCACCCAGCATTGTATAACATTCTCTTAAATTGCTTCCAAATCTACTTCTATTGCAGTCATCACCAAGGTATGGGGTAGCTTGCCAGAGGCAACCAGCAGTTTTCACTCCATTCTTTATACTTCGGAATTATAAAGAATCACAGAGCAATAAGTCAAAATCATTACAGTGTCTATAAAAAGCTGAGGAACAACTTCCCTTACAGCAAATTCCCAGCATCACTTCCAATGGCTTTGAGTGGTGCCAAGCAGAGGAATGTTGCAGGGACAGTCATTTGGTGGATCTCCAAAATAGTTAGATAGGAACACTGTTGGAGCACAAGACTGGTCACCAGCATAGTCTATTTGGAGAGGCTAAGACTGCATCCAATCCAAATGCAATGTCATATGCACTGCAGGTAATGCAAAAAGAAACTGCAATTCTAGTTCCTCCCAGTTCAGTCCAGAATTCCTGCCCTGACCAAGAGGTGCCAGGATTGTGCCAAACTGGAAGGTCTCAGCCTAAAATATCTGAGATAATTCCATAAATGAAACTCAGTTATAATAGTGTGATGATTAAACAAAAACCTACGCTTTCCGATTGGCTGGTTTGGGTTGCGGGGTTGAGGAAAGGAAAGGGGGAGAGGGAAGGGGGTAGGTCCCGGGGGCATCTCCAGCAGGGCGGGACTTGGCTCTGACCAAAGCATATCTCCCTTCCCTCAGCTAGATTGCCAACTCCAGGATTAGTTGCATGCTGGAATTGGGCTCCTTTGCCCCTGTCGGGGTGTCCCAGCCCAGAATCAGGGCAAATTCAGCAGTGGTAGGTCATGGAGGCAGCCTGAGAATGGAGACTAAAGAAAAAAAGTGAACTGAAATTTCTTCCTGCTATCTGGGACTTGTGCATGGCAATGTTTGAAGAGCCAAAGCACAGATCCTCACTGCCAGCAGCATCTTTTGCCTCTCTGCTGGTCTTTGAATGCTGGAAACCAAAGCCCCTACATCTGGCAGCCTGAAAAAGCAAATGGCAGGAAACACAGCAGGGAAAACATTTCCCTTATATTAATCACATTAGCACATGCTCACATATAGGTGTGCATTTTAAGCCACTGGGCCTGCTCTACAGAAAAGGGGGCGAAGGGTGGGTGGGAGGGGAGGAGGCAGAAACTAGACACAGTGTGTGAATGTCCACCTCAAATATGCAAGAAAACCAGTACAAAAAAAGTCAAAAATGCTTAGGCAAAAAGCTACAATTGGTGATGTGTACACATCATGGTTAGCAGGTCAGAGACTAGGGATTCTGCAGCAAGTAACTCACCTCCTGTCTCCCCAGTGCCTGTCCACCATCTACAAGGCACATGTCAGGAGTGTGATGAAACTCTCCACTTGCCTGGATGGGTGCAGCTCCAACAACACTCAAGAAGCTCGACACCATCCAGGACAAAGCAGCCCGCTTGATTGGCATGCCATCCTTCACCTTCAATATTCACTCCCTTCACCACTGAGGCACAGTGGCAGCAGTGTGTAAAATCTACAAGATACACTGCAGCAACTCACCAAGGCTACTTCAGCACCCTCTAAACCCATGGCCTCTACCACGTTGAAGGACAAGGGCAGCAGATGCATGGGAACACCATCACCTGCAAGTTCCCCTCCAAGCCACACCCCATCATTACTTGGAATTTTATCTTCACTGTCACTGGGTCAAAATCCTGGAACTCCCTTCATAACAGCACCCCAAGGATTGCACTAGTTCAAGAAGGCAGCTCACCACCACCTTCATAAGGGCTATTATGGAAAGGCAATAAATGCTGGCCGAGCCAGCGATGCCCACATCCCATAAAACGAATAAAATAAAGCCCTATAATAAAGCTATGGGTCCTATTCCCTTCAATTTCTTTTGCTCAACTTACTCAAGCAAGTACACACAAATTTATACACAATTAAGAGCTTCAGAATTGTGGCGGAACCTTGCTTGGGTGTTCTGTTACGGTTTTAAAATGTTATCTTGCAGCTGATGACAGCACTATTGATAAGTTTTTTTAAAAAAACACTTCTCAATTTAGGGATTTGGCCACAAATGTTGAGACGTCCAAGACATGTCAATGAACTTTGTTCTGTCTGCAATAACATTTTCTTTAAAGCTCTGAAGTTTCACATTATCCACAGAGTCCCATTTCTTGAAAAAGGAATGTAATAACTTTAGAAGATTAAGAATTTATATGACGGTGATGTCTGTGCCAAATTCAAAGGTGCTGACTACTCACTTTAGCCCAATGTTCAGCCAACAGGGATACGAGCTTTGTTGCACAAGGAGAAGGCCCACTATCACCAGAGAACTTGATGAGCAATTTAATGTGGTTTTGCCAGTATCACCCTCATACAGAGAATACATTTTTAAAAAGCTATGCATCTGCAACCTCTTTCCTCACAAATTAAATCAGTTAGATTCCTTTTTAAAATCGAGGAGCAGTAACCAAACAAAATGTATGCTGCATCCCAACAGTCAGAATTAAGCACCTCTGTATCATAGATTCAGTCAACACTGAAAACCCTACTCAGATCGAAATGGATTTGTTAATCACAATTAGGGAGGCAGTGGCGCAGTGGTAATGCCACTAGACTAGAAATCCAGCATCTCAGGTCAATGCTGAGGACATGGGTTTGAACCCTGCCATGGCGGATGGTGCAATTTAAAGTCAATTAATAAATCTGAAGTTAAAAACTAGTCAAGAGGTGACCACGAAACAATTGTCAATTGTTGTAAAAACCCATCTGGTTCACTAATGTCCTTTAGGGAAGGAGATTTGTCATCCTTACCTGGTCTGGCCTACAAGTGACTCCAGACCCACAGCAATGTGATTGACTTTTAAATGCCCCCTGAAATGGCCTAGCAAGCCACCCAGTTGTATCAAACCACTACAAAGCCTCAAAAAAAGGAATGAGATCAGACGAACCACCCTGCATCAACCTAAGCGCTGGAAACGACAACAGCAAACTCAGCCCTGTCGACCCTGCAAAGTTCTCCTTACTAACATCTAGGGGCTTGTGCCACAATTGGGAGAGCTGTCAAGCAACAGCCTGACAGCCATACTCAAGGAATCATACCTTGCAGACAATGTCCCAGACACCACCATCACCATCCCTGGGTACGTCCTGCTAGACTGGGACTGCGGCAGGCAGTGAGGGAAAAACCTACTTGCCCTCGTCCTCACCAATCTACCTGTCGCAGATGCATCTGTCCACGACAGTGTTGGTAGGAGTGACCACCAATGCGGAGCCGAAGTCTCATCTCCACATTGAGGATACCCACCAGAGTGTTGTGTGGCTCTACTACCGTGCTAAATGGAATAGATTTTAAACAGATCTAGCAACTCAAAACTGGGCATCCATGAGGCACTGTGGGCCATCCACAGCAGCAGAATTGTATTCAAGCACAATCTGTAACCTCATGGCCAGGCATATCCCACACCCTACCAATACCATCAAGCCGGGGGACCAACACTGGTTCAATAAAGATTGCATGAAGGCATGCTAGGAGCAGCATCAGGCATATCTAAAAATGAGGTGCCATCCTGGTGAAGCTACAACACAGAACTACTTGCATGCCAAACAGTGGAAGTAGCATGCAATAGACAGGGCTAAGCAATCACATGACCAACAGGTCAGATCTAAGCTCTGCAGTCCTGCCACATCCAGTTGTGAATGGTGGCGGACAATTAAACAACTGACAGGAGGAGGAGGCTCCACAAATATCCTATCCTCAATGGGGGAGCCCAGCTCATCAGTGCGAAAGACAAGGCTGAAGCATCTGCATCCATCTTCAACCAGAAGTGCCGAATGGATGATTCATCCCAGCCTTCTCCCGAGGTCCCCAGCATCACAGATGCCAGTCTTCAGCCAATCCGATTCATTCCACATGATATCAAGAAACAGCACTGGATACTGCAAAGGCTATGGGCCCTGACAACATTCCAGCAATAGTACTGAAGACTTGTGCTCCAGAACTTGCCATGCCCCTAGCCAAGCTGTTCCAGTACAGCTACCCGACAATGTGGAAAATTGCCCAGGTACGTATTGTCCACAAAAAGCAGGACAAATCTGACCTGGCCAAGTACCGCCCTATTAGTGTACTCTCAATCAGCAAAGTGATGGAAGTGATCATCGGCAGTGCTATCAAGCTCTGCAATCACCTGCTCACTGACACTCAGTTGGGTTTCTGCCAGGGCCACTCAGCTCCTGACCTCATTACAACCTTGCTCCAAACATGGAAAAAAGAGCTGAACTCCAGAGGTGAGGGGAGAGTGACTGGCCTTGACATCAAGGCAGCATTTGACCAAGCATGGCATCAAGGAGCCCTAGCAAAACTGAAGTCAATGGGAATCAGGGGGAACACTCTCTGCTGGTTGGAGTCACACCTAGCACAAAGTAAGATGGTTGTAGTTGTTGGAGGTCTATCATCTCAGTCCCAGGACATCACTGCAGGAGTTCTTCAGGGTAGTGTCCTAGACCCAACCATCTTCTGCTGCTTTATCAATGACCTTTCTTCAATCATAAAGTCAGAAGTGGGGATGTTTGCTGATGGTTATACAATGTTCAGCACCATTCACGACTCCTCAGGATACTGAAGCAGCCCATCTCCATATGCCACAATACCTGGACCACATCCAGGCTTGGGCTGATGTGTGGCGTGAATGTTACTTGCCACTTAAGTGCCAGGAAATGACCATCTCCAACAAGAGAGAATCTAACCAGTTCCTCTTGATGTTCAATGGCATTACCATCGCTGAATCCCCCACTATCAACAGCCTGGGGTTTACCATTGACCAGAAACTGAACTGGACCATCCACATAACTGTTGTGATTACAAAAGCAGGTCAGAGGCTATGAATCCTGTGGCAGATAACTCACCTTCTGTCTCCTCAATGCCTGTCCAGCATCTACAAAGCACAAGTCAAGATGGAATACTCTCCACTTGCCTAGATGGATGCAGCTCCAACACTCAAGAAAATTGACAAGACAAAGCAGCCCACTAGATTGGGACACAATCCACCATCCTCAACGTTCACTCCCTCCACCACTGCGTCAGTGACAGCAGCATGTACCATCTACAAGATGCACTGCAAAAACCCACCAAGACTCATTTGACAGCACCTTCCAAACCCACAATCTCTACCACCTAGAAGGACAAGGGGAGCAGATCAGGAGAACACAACCACCTGCAAGTTTCCCTCCAAGCCACACATCATCCTGACTTGGAACTGTATCGCTGTTCCTTCACGGTCGCTGGGTCAATATTCCAGAACTCCCTAACGGCACTGTGGGTGTACCTACACGCCAAAGGACTACAGGGGTTCAAGAAGGCAGCTCACCACCACCTTCCCAAAGGAATTAGGGATGGGCAATATGTTGGCCTAGCCAGCAACGCCATATCCCACAAATGAACAAAAATAACGCCCCATTATCAGGGTAGAAATAACTATTCTGGCCTCTCAGCCTATCTACGCAGCAGGCCAGTAATGCAGCTTCTCTGTACAGGCCATGCCCAAACATTAAGGACAGCCAGGAAGGAAAGTCAAAAAGGCAATGGACAAGTGTGCACTCATTCCTGAAACCACTCTCCAGCATTAACATGGGTAGCACTAAGGGAAAGTGATTCTGTATTAAATGTGGGTTTTTTTTTTTAAATGGTTTAGTCAGAGCAAGATATCAGAAAGGACACCAAGCAGAAAAGTAGCACATTCATGTTTTACAAATAATATAAAAAAACTTACATTTTTGGATTGCGTTTCCATTAATACATAGTTTGGAAGTTTAGCAGGGAAATTAAAAATAAATTTATATTTGCTATGATAAATCTTTTCACTCCAGCTCTTATGTTAAGGTTTACCTTTAACTTGGCCAGGGTAATATTCTTCTGAGCAGCTTTTCCACTTTTCGTGCCTTCAGTGCTCCTTGAGCCAGATATAATATCAAAAACACTATCCAGAACAGTTTGTTCTTCAGGAGAAAATGAAGATAGGTAGGTTCTAGTCAATGCATGACTCTCTACGTTTCCCATCTTTTCTTGCAGATAACTGCAGGGTCCCTTAAACCTATAAATAACATTTGAAAAATTAGGCAGCACCACAACTACCAAGTGCGCAGCTTTACCTGTAAACTTTCAACCTAGTCTTACTGCAAACACACATTGATTGGGAATGGCGGGGGGGGGGGAAGAGAGATAGAGAGAGATATTAGATTGCCTGATCTCAGAAATTTCACAATGCACACAAAAAGAAAAAAAGAAAGCTACAGTACTTAAATCTGTTAAATAAAAGCCAACATGCAGCTTTCCATATCTGAGGCCTCAGAAGACCTTGCCAAACAATCCCATGGGTACAAAAGAAAAAGGGTTGTTGTGGGATCTTTATGTCTACATGAACTGGCAGGCTAGGAGAGCATCTCATCCAAAAGACTTCTGACAATGCAGCACTCCCTCAGTACTTCACCATACTGCAAATGTAGATCTAGGTTTTCAAAAATAAAAGCAGAATTGAAAGCACATGCTGAGTATTTCCAGCATGTCTGGTTTTTATTTCAGATTTCCAGCATCCGCAATGTTTCCCTTTTATTTTAATGCCTAATTTTAATGATTTGTTACGACAAAGTGAGAGGGGTCTAGGGGTTCCCCTCAGCCTTTGTCTCGTTTAACTGTAACAGGGTTTAATTTTAGAAATTGTGTTTTTAGCTCCCCCTTAGGTGAATCCTGGTTCACTGCTCCAATTGAAAGGCAGACAAATCAAACAGGTTTCCTTAGATTTAAACAAGAAAGGTAGAAGTTTATTAATCTTAAACTCCAATCCGGTTAACGACTATGAATATGTGGCGTGACCACACATGCAGATAGAAACAGAAAAAGTAGAAGGAATAAAAGGGGAAAAGTTTGAGGCAACATATGGTAGATACAGTCCATTAAAAGTTCAATGTGGAGTCTTTGGTTGTCGGTAAGTCTTGCAATTTGTTGGAGCCCAGTTCACACTTCAGCTTGTCCCAATGTAGGAGTCTTTGTTTTCTTGAGGTGTACGTGTCTTCTGTGGGAGGCGGAGGTGGGAGGCGGGAGAGGGCACTTCCTTACACCTTCAATGCCTGGTGACCAAACTTCATTTGGGTTAATTGGAGCAGGGAATAGTGCCTTGTCTCCACAAGCAGCATCTCTTAGTATGCAAATGTCCTTCCAGCCGAGTGTCTGGTGACCTTCAAACAAGTCATTTCTTCACTCACTTCACTCTCAAGCAACAGTTCAAAATCAATGTTCATATGACAAAATTGCTATGCCTCATTCACAGCAGGTGGGGGGCTGAATGACAGGTTTAATTCATTGAAATAAATTCATAATGCTAACAGAAAATAGAATAGGTGTAATCATTTCATGTCAGATGTTTAATATTTTCTGATACAAAGCACAATACTTTAGTTGCTGGAAATCTGAAACAATAAAACAGAAAACTTTGGAAACACACGAGCTCATACAGCATCTGCAGAGAAATTTTAAAAAAAAAGTTAAGGGTCTGGACCCAAAATTATAATTTTACTATTCTCTCCATGGATGCTGACTGATCTGCTGTGTGTTTCCAGTATTTTCTACTTTTTTGTTTCCATAGTTTGTATTCTGTTAGCTGATTAACTATTATTCCGACAGCTGATATTGTTAACAGTACTCTCCTTCAGTGCTGTCCCTTACCCTCTTTAAATTTGTCACCATCACCCTCTCCTCAAAAAACAACCCTTGATCCCACTGTCCTTACAAACAAACTACAACTATGGGCCAGGTGGCCTCTTTCTGTGCCGTAAACTTTCTTATGATTCTATGATACATATTCATTGCTCTCCAAAGTCCTTCAACACGTGTCCGAAATCTGTGCCCATTTTTCCCCGATATTTCAGAGATGAGCTTCTGACCGCATATCTGTTCTATCAGTAAAACTGACTATTTCCACCTCTACAACATCACCCAACTCCACCCCTGCCTCATTTGCTGCTGAAACGCTCACTCATGCCTTGGTTACTGCTAGACTTGTCTATTCCAATGCACTCCTAGCTGACCTCCCACATTATACCCTCCATAACTTTGAAGTCATCCAAAAATCAGCTGCCCCTGTTCTTACTCACACCAAGTCCTGTTCCCCTACCACCCCTATGCTCACTGACCAAAATTGGCTCCCAGTCAAGTAACACCTCAATTTGATCATTCTTATCCTTGTTTTCAAATTCTTCCATGTCTCGCCCCTCCCTATCTCTAATCTCCTCCAGCCCCACAAACCTCATATCTGCACTCCTCTAATTCTGGCCTCTTGAGCATCCCCGATTTTGATCGCTGCAGTATTGCTGGCCATGCCTTCAGCTATCTAGGCCTCATGCTCTGGAATTCCCTCACTAAACCTCTCATCCTCGCTTTCTTCCTTTAAGACGTTCATCTTGCTCTAATATCACCTTTTGTGGTTCAGTGTCTAATTTTGCTTTATTACACTCCTGTGAAGCACTGTGGGTCGTATTGTATTAAAAGATGCCATATAAATACATTATTTTTGTTGTTCTAGTAAGGTGCTTGTTTTATATTTTTATTTTTAGCCAAACTGAACCACAAGAGGGTAGTGGGCAAGGAACAGAGCAATCATATCTAATAAATTAACCTTTACCTAGTTTGGAAGAAAGGGACTTATTATTAAAATTGTACATTATACACAGTCAATAAGTGGCCAACTTACATTCCTCCGCCCACCAAACCCTTCACATTACCAAATATAATGTGTGTTTGGCCAATGAATGAAGCCATGCAATGACTTTGTTTCTGGTCATACTAAGGAACAAAATATCTCCCATGTAAGATTCAGAGTAAAAGATCAAGCTGCTTTATTTACTGTAATAAGCGTCACACTCATTCACGATGGGGTACTAATCATTTAAAAATGTTCCAGCATAAAATGCTTTCAAAAACATGAAAACAACCAACCAGCCGCTCTCAAATCTCTAATTTTGGAAAGAAAGTTCAGTCCTTATCTTCAGACTTCAGTACACATTCCTCGCAGCATCTGACTCCCAGCCCTTCTCCGATTTCCACAGCGAAAGATCTTCAGGTGTACTGTTCTTCAGACCTTAGCTGCAAATCAGCTTTTCTGAACTTCCCTCAAATCACAACTCTGCTAGTTATTACTTTCTAATTTGAGCACCCTTCGTTGACAGGTCCTCTGTGGTCCCCTTTAGGTCATAATCATTAGATGGTGGAACACTCCGTTGCCATGGTAACCCTAAAGCTTGACGAGTACATTTATTGCCAATGTTCTAACAGAAATAAAAAGCTTACCTTCAGACTTTTTGGCTATTTAACCTCGCTCAAGTAGGCTAATTGCAACTGAAACTTAGTAAACACAGCTAAAATCTTCAGACTAAAAAGGACCTCTACCTGAAGCATTAATCCATCTTTTTTGCTGTGTTTTTTCAGCATTTGCTGTTTTTAATTACTGCTGAAATCAGCTGTACCCTCTTTTACTACAGCAAGATAAGAAAAATACCATATTCTGCCTGTGTAATTATTCCACGTGATATCAAGAAATGGCTGAACAGACTGGGCCTGGCTGTAGTACTAAAGACACGAGCTCCAGAACTAGCCACGCCCCCTAGCCTAAAGGCCGGCTCGAGTCTGCAAATGAAACCTGACCAGAGCCCGACGGAACCACATCTGAGCCCAAGCCAGCCCAAGTCCTTTCAATTTTTCCTGCACCCGACCCAACCATCAGTCAACCTACGTTCCATTTTTCACTTTGTTACTTACCTGCAAATGGACCACTGGGTGCAGCACTACCTAGAACTCTACACCAGGGAAAATGATGTCACTGATACCGCCCTCAATGCAGCCCAGTCTCTGCTAGTCATGGACGAGCAGCCAACAAAATCGGAACTCAGTAATGCTATCGATTCTCCAGCCAGTGGAAAAGCCCCAGGCATGTGTTTAAGTCTTAAGAAGGAATTTGCCTCCACACAAGATCAGATGGCAGGTTGTTCAACCTTGCCCATCTTAGAGCGAAGACCAAAGTATGGAAAGTCCTCATCAGGGAATGCCTCTTTGCTGACAATGCTGCATTAACATCGCACAAGGAAGAGTGTCTGCAGGGACTCAACAGGATTGTGGCTGCCTGCAATGAATTTGCCCTAACCAATAGCCTCAAGAAAATGAACATCATGGGACAGGACGTCAGGAATGCTCCATCCATCAATATCGGCGACCACGCTCTGGAAGTGGTTCAAGAGTTCACCAACCTAGGCTCAACTATCACCAGTAACCTGTCTCTCAATGCAGAAATCAACAAGTACATGGGAAAGGCGTCTGCTGCTTTGTCCAGACTGGTCAAGAGGGTGTGGGAAAATGGCGCACTGACACGGAACACAAAAGTCCGAGTGTATCAAGCCTGTATCCTCAATACCTTGCTGTACAGCAGTGAGGCCTGGACAACATATGTCAGCCAAGAGGGACGTCTCAATTCATTCCATCTTTGCTGTCTCCAGAGAATCCTTAGCATCAGGTGGCAGGACCGTATCTCCAACGCAGAAGTCCTCGAGGCGGCCAACGTCCCCAGCATATACACCCAATTGAGCCAGCGGCGCTTGAGATGGCTTGGCCATGTGAGCCGCATGGAAGATGGCAGGATCCCCAAGGATGCATTGTACAGCGAGATCGTCACTGGTATCAGACCCACCGGCCGTCCATATCTCCGCTTTAAAGACGTCTGCAAACGCGACATGAAGTCCTGCGACATTGACCACAAGTCATGGGAGTCAGTTGCCAACGATTGCCAGAGCTGGCGGACAGCTAAAAATGCGGGGCCAAAGAGAGGCGAGTCGAAGAGACTTAGCAGTTGGCAGGAAAAAAAGAGACAGACAACTGTATAACAGCCCCAACAACCAATTTTATCTGCAGCATCTGTGGAAGAGTCTGTCACTCTAGAATTGGCCTTTATAGCCACTCCAGGCGCTGCTCCACAAACTACTGACCACCTCTAGGCGCTTACCCATTGTCTCTTGAGACAAGGAGGCCAAAGAGGAGAAGACTTACCTGCACAAGCTTAAAATAACAAAACCACCTTTCAAGTCCAGAAAGTAAATTAACAGTGGAGCCACTTACTGGAGATGGTGATAGAGCGTGTCCAATCTGGCCCGACCAGAGCCTTAACGCCAGACCCAGAAGTGCGACCCAACCCGAACCAGACACGTAGTCGGTCTTGGGTCAGATAGCCGGCCTTTACCCTAGCCAAGCTGTTCCAGTTCAGCTGCAACACTGGCATCTGTCTGACAATGTGATAGATTGCCCAGGTATGTTCTGTCTACAAAAAGTAGGATAAATCCAATCCAGCGAATTATCACCCCGATCTACTCTCGATCATCAGGAAAGTGTTGTCGACTGTACTATCAAGCAGTACTTACTCAGCAATGACCTGCTCACTGATGCTCACTTTGGGATCCACAGGACCATGCAGGATGACTGCAGTTCCAACACCCAAGATTGACACCATCCAGGGCAACACAGCCTGCTTGGCACCCCAATTACCACCTTAAATATTCACTCCATCCACCACTGGTGCACAGTGGCAGCAGTGTGTACCATCTACAAGATGCACTGCAGCAACTTGCCAAGGATCCTTCAACAGCACCTTCCAAACCTGTGACCTCTACCACCTAGAAGGACAAGGTGCATGTGAACAACACTATCTTCTGCAAGTTCCCCTCCACATCACACACCATCCTGACTTGGCACTATATCACTTGACACCTTCACTGTCGCTGGGTCAATATCCTGGAACTCCCGAACAGCAGTGAGGGTGTACCAACAGCACACGGACTGGAGCAGTTCAACAAGACAGCTCACCATCACCTTCTCAAGGGCAATTGGGGATGGGCAATAAATGCTGGCCTGGCCAGTGATGCTCACATCCCACGGACAAATGAAAAAAAAAAGGTTTTGCATCAATGCACTGGAACTGATATGCTCTCTAAAGATGCTGGCTGACTTGCTGAGTTGTTTGTTGCTTATTTAATTAAGCAGTTACTTGCTTTTTTAATTTGCATCTTAACATTTTGATTATGTTCTAAATAGTTCTGAAGATAGAGAGGTCAGCGTTCAAAAATGAAACATTTTTCTGCTTTGGCTCCCAATATTTTCAGATGCTGAACAATGTGAAGCTTCTCTCCCCCAACCATAGGCAGGATTTGGCAGTAAGAATAATAGTGAGGGTGACAGTGCTCACCATCATAAAATGCAAATCAAACAGCAACTTCCAGTAATTACACATGCACAGTTAAACAGGTAAATCAGGAGGTTGCTGAGGTCAGAGAGGAGTTGCTGCTCCAAAAGCGGTGTGATAATGGTGTCTCAGCACCTGGTTTAGTGATATACGCACTAACATGCTAGGACAAAGTTAAGCCTTGTCCATTCCAGTGGAAGTACGCTTTTCTTATCATGCTAAGTCTTAATTACCAAACAACCTCTATGGCACTGAAAATTAACTTCAACAAATGGGGACTCTCATTCTGTCAAATTTTAAAACTATTGTTCGAGAGTTAATAAAATATAAATAAACTTAAAAACATTTTTACAAACGTTTTCTGTCTCTTTCATCTCTCCCTTATTCCAATTTCCCCCCCCCCCTATTGTTTTCTGTACCTGATTTGACATAGGATATTAAATTCAAATTTATACTTTCTCGTTCAGACTCTGCGTTGCTCATTAACAATTCTTCAAGTTGATTGTATCTCCTTAACCACAGTTGCTTGCCCTGTTCACATAGATCCCAGATCCCCTGTAGAAGATGCTGAATCTTTTGGATAGTTTGCCAAAAGGAATTCACAGTGCAAAAGCCCATAGAATGTCAATCTCAAGCAAGGATTCTCACTGCACCATCATAGGTCTTTCAATTTCCATCCAGCCATCCAATCAGGCCCAAATTATGAGTTACATTGTGCAGTAGACCCATGTCCACTAGGATCCAGTTTAAAACAGTCAAACTTATTTCATGTTGGAAGCTTGCAAGTGGCAAATTTGAACTCCTGAATTAAGAGATCCATGACATTCACGGCATCCTCACAAGCCATTTATGCCCCAAGCTATACCTGACCACCTCATAATGCAGCAGGGACACCTCTCTGTTCAGCACCAGCTCCTTCTACCTCCTTCACTCTCACCCCCTGCCCCTCTTCTTTCTCCGATGAGCTGTCTCCTTCCAGGGCTTCACTATCCTCAAGGTCCACATCTCTCTGGAGGGCCATGTTACGAAGAGCGCAGCAGACCACCACAATGACTAAGACTCTTGTAGGAGGGTATGGGAGGGCACCACCGAACCGATCCAGACACCAGAATCACATCTTCAGAGGCCCAATGGCCTGCTCAATGGCTGTCCTACTGAACAGGTGGCATTGGTTGTATCGCTTCTGTGCCTCTGTCTGGGGCCCTTGCAGAGGTGTGAGTAGCCATCGCTTCAAGGGATATCCCTTCTCCCCTAGAATTAATCCATAGACTTTGGGGCTGGAGTGAAGATCTGATGCAGACTGGACTGTCAGAGGATGAAAGAGTCATGGTTGCCAGTAAAGCAAGTGCACACACAGAAGAAGCTCTTGTGGTCACAAACTAGTTGAAGTGTTGAGGGAGTAGAAGGCCTTTCTATTTATGAATCTGATTGGGCGGTCGCTGGGTGCCTTGATGGCCACATGGGTGCAACTGATGATGCCCTCCACCTAGGGGAAATCCAGCAATGGTGATGAATTAAATTCAATTAATTAATTTAAAGAAATGGAATTGAAAGCTAATCTCAGAAATGGTGTCATGAAACTATCAATTGTTGTAAAAACCCAACTGGTTCACTAATATCCTTTAGTGAAGGAAATCTGCTATCCTTACCTGGCCTACATGTGACTCCAGACCCACAGCAATGTGGTTGACTCTTAACTCTACTCTCAGCCACTCAATTGTCAAGGTTAGTTAGGAATGGGCAACAAATGCTGGCCTTGCCAACGACACCCACATCCCATGAAAAGGATTTTTTTTTTTAAAACCCCAGTGCCTTCAAGGCTGCATCCGTCATGAAATGAGTGTACTGTCAAACCCTGGCAAAGAGAAACGCAGTAGGGTGTAGCTGTTTGAAATGGCACTAAAGTCCGCAGCTGATCCTTGGAAGGAGCAAAAAGTGAAGTTTAAGGCTACAGTGACTTTGATGGCTACCGGCAGGGCATGGCGACCAGTGCTGCGAGGTCTTCAGCAACACGGGCCCAGGTGTCTGTGGCCTGCAGAGTCATAGTCCCCTGCGGCACAGGCCACCACCCAAACCAGTGGCAAGAGGAGGCTACTATCTTGAGACAGACTACAGCAGCTCCTCTTCACTGGACGAGGAAGTGCCGGAACAACGGCACCTTCAAAAAGAGGTGGCAGAACTCAAAGGACCTGGAAGATAAAGTCCCCCAGCCCCAGGCACTGGAAGCTGCGATGGGCCCAGAGCACCCCAAACCCAAAGCACCAAACCTAGCAACATGCCCGGCGCTTCCCAGCTCTGGGACACCGAGAGGAAAGACACGTCTGGTGCACCCCAGCTCCGGGAAACTGGGTGCAGTGATGTTTGAGGAGGAACAGAGGAGAACAGCAGAGGGCAGCCCAATCCTTGCTGCCAGGACCACCACCACCCGGTCACCCCAGCAGAAGAAACCAGGAGGGGTTTCTGAGCCCAACGATCGTGGAACAGCTTGCGTGCACTATGGGTATGCAGGAACATCCTGAAGGTCTGGGACTAGTGAGGACAAATGGTATGGGAAGCAACAACTAACCTTTTTTTAAAAAATGGATAGAAGGACTGCTTCAATTAATGTGCGTAGCATTAAATCCACTACGTGATGTGTTTCAACCCTGGACTACCTCGCCAAGGTCAAAGCCGACCTACTGTTTCTGCAGGAGTGTGGAATACCACACGTCAGCACCTACAGGCAATGGTTGCGATGGTGGTCCCACGGGCCATCGATCTGGTCAGGGGGTAATGATTCCCATTCCTCCGGTCTGGGTATTCTGCTGCGGGGAGGTAACTTCACCGTCTCCGAAGTTAAAGGAGGTGGTGAGCAGTAGCCTCCTCGTAGCAGATGTAATGTACAACAATGCTCCACTCCGGCTGATCAATGTGTACGCCCCAGTTCAATGCAGCGAGCGACTGACGGTCTTCCAGCAGCTCCCACTGCTGCTGGCGACGTCCAAGCCTGTCATCCGAGGCGGTGACTTCAACTGCATTTATTTATTTTTTATTTAGACATACAGCACTGAAACAGGCCCTTTGGTCCACCGAGTCTGTGCCGACCTACAGTAATCCCATATTCCCTACCACCTACCTACACTAGGGGCAATTTACCTATCACCTGCAAGTCTTTGGCGGTGGGAGGAAACCGGAGCACCCGGCGAAAACCCACGTGGTCACAGGGAGAACTTGCAAACTCCGCACAGGCAGTACCCAGAATTGAACCCGGGTCCCTGGAGCGATGAGGCTGCGGTGCTAACCACTGCGCCGCCCATCGATGCAGCTGGACGATCCGGCAGAGACGACAGCAAACTGGATGCTACGTCCAGATTCCTAATGTAAACAGTAAAAGATGCCAAACTGCACGACGTCTTCAGGAAACCTGCAGACGGAGCGCAGCGTAGGTCCACATGGTCAAGAACGGACGGCTCTGCCCGTTCCAGGATTGACTTCCTGTTTGCGTCCCGTGCTTTCACAGTCAGATCCACCGACGTCAAGCTGGTGTTCTTCTACGACCATTGCCTCTTACTGGCCGACTGTCCCTTACAGGACGACCTGTGGGTTGGTAGGGGGACATGGAAGCTCAATGCTACACTGCTAACCCCAGAGAATGTTGAGGAACTCAAAAGGGATTACAAAGGTTGGAGGACGAGCGAGAGAGTGAGAGCGAGAGAGCGAGAGAGAAATGTCCCGACGCCAGAAAAGTACGCAAAATCAGCTCCGGCTGCAGTCGACGGGGGTCGAGGTCAAGGAGGACCTCCATGAGGTGAAGAGCCAGCAGGCCTCGCTCTTTGCCACGGAGGCCTCCAAGATCATCTTCCGGTCCAGAGTCCACTCCATTGAGCGGGATGAGACTTGCTCACGTCAATTCTTCCAAAAGGTACAGAGAGCTGTGTGATCAGAAGCCTGAAGGAAAAAGATGGCTCGGTAACGTCTTCACAGTCCGACATACTAAAGGATCAGCTAATCCTTTTATGCTGGGCTATATGACATGAAGCCCACAGACAACAGAGCATCCTAGTCCTTCCTGTCATATATCACAGAGGTCTTAGATGACATGACAAGGGAGAGACTGGACAAGCCGCTAACTCTGGATGAGCTGACAAAGGCAGTCAAGTCCTTTCAGAAGAGTAAAACTCCCGGAAGCGATGGCTTACCGGTTGAGTTGTATTTGGCCCTGTGGGACTGGGTTGGCTCGGACCTGCTGGAAGCATACGAGAGTATACAAAATTGGTTTGGTGATAGGAGGCAGAGGGTGGTAGTGGAGGGTTGTTTCTCAGATTGGAGGCCGGTGACCAGTGGTGTGCCGTAGGGATCGGTGCTGGGCCCTCTGTTGTTTGTCATATATATTAATGACTTGGATGTGAATGTAAGGGGCCTGATTAGTAAGTTTGCAGATAACACCAATATGGGTGGTATATTGGACAGTGAAGAAGGTTGTCTAAGGTTAGAACAGGATATAGATAAACTGGGAAAGTGGGCAAGGGAGTGGCAAATGGAATTTAATGCAGACGTGTATGAAGTGATGCATTTTGGGAAGTTAAACCAGGGCAGGACATATACAGTGAATGGCAGGGCCCTGGGGAGTGTTGTTGAGCAGTTGACCTTGGGGTGCAAGTACAGAGTTCCCTGAAAGTGGCAACACAGGTAGACAGGGTGGTGAAGGTGTATGGCATGCTTGCCTTCATCAGCCGAGGCATTCAGTACAAGAGTTGGAACATCATGTTACAGTTGTACATGACGTTGGTTAGGCCGCATTTGGAGTACTGTGTGAAGTTCTGGTCGCTGCACTACAGGAAAGATGTGATTAAGCTAGAGAGGATGCAGAAAAGATTCACAAGGTTGTTGCCTGGTTTGGAGGGCTTGAGTGACAAAGAGAGATTGGATAGGCTGGGTCTGTTTTCCTTGGAGCGAAGGAGGCTAAGAGGACATGATAGAGGTATATAAAATTATGAGAGGCATAGATAGGGTAGATAGCCTGAGTCTGTTTCCCATGGTAGGGGTGACTAAAACTAGAGGGCATAGATTTAAGGTGAGAGGGAGGAGGTTTAAAGGAGATCAAAGGGGTAAATTTTTCACACAAAGAATAGTGGGTATCTGGAACGAGCTACCAGAGGAGGTGGTGGAGACAGGAACAGTAGCGATATTTAAGAGGCATCTGGACAGGTACTTGAATGAGCAAGGCATAGAGGGATATGGAATTCATGCAGGAAGGTGGACAGATAACATAGATAGGCATTATGGTCGGCATGGAGGCGGTGGGATGAAGGGCCTGTTTTTATGCTGTACGACTCTATGACTCTATGCTCCTGGCCGGAAGCATGTCAGAATCGATGAGGAAAGGCATCATCACCCTCATCTACAAGCGGAAGGGGGAGAGGGCAGAAATCAGAAATTGGCGGCCCATCTCACTGCTTAATGCTGACTACAAGAGTCTGTCAAAAGTCATAGCCAGTCGAGTCAAGTCTGCTCTGGAGTTGGTGATTCACCCTGATCAGACCTGTAGGAAGATCTCAGATAGGCGATCGTATCCCTGAGTAGCGCGAGACTATGTACGGGACAGGAGGGTGGACACCTGCCTCATCAGCCTGGACCAGGAGAAGGCTTTTGACAGGATATCGCACACCTACATGATGGACGTGTTTTCCAAAATGGGGTTTGGGGAGGGAATCTGCAATTGGATCAAACTGCTCTACACAAACATCAGTAGCGCAGTCTCAATGGATGGGTATCAGAAAGTTTCCCGATCCAATCTGGAGTCAGACAGGGCTGTCCTCTCTCCCCTATCCTGGTTGTTTGCTGTCTTGAACCCTTTGCTGAGTCTATTAGGAAGGATGCGAGCATACGAGGGGTGACAATCCCAGGCAGTGGAGGCACTCAGGTTAAAACCTCCCGGTACATGGATGATGTCCGTTTTCTGCTTGGACCCGCTGTCTGTGCGGAGACTGATGAGTATCTGCGACCAGTTCGAACTGGCCTCGGGAGCCAAAGTTAACCACAGCAAGAGCGAGACCATGTTCTTTGGGAACTGGACTGACCGATCCTTTGTCCCCTTCACTGTTAGCTCAGACTACCTGAAGGTGCTGGGGATATGGTTCGGAAGGGCCGGGGCATGCACCAAAACCTGGAAAGAGCGAGTAGCTAGGGTACACATAAGTTGAGCATGTGGGAGTAGCGATCTCTCTCCATTATGGGCAAGAACCTGGTCATCAGGTGCGAGGCACTCACGTTGTTGCTGTACATGGCGCAGGTCTGGCCCATACCCTACCCCTGCGCTGTGGCGGTCACCCGAGCCATTTTCCGCTTCATCCGGGCATCCAAAATGGACCGGGTCTGGAGGGACACGATGTTCAAACCTCTGGATAAGGGCAGAAAAAATGTATCCAACATCGCCCTCATCTTGATGTCCACCTTTGTGTGTGGCTGCATTAAGCTGTGTGTAGACCTCCAGGATGCAAACTCCAAGTGTCACTACGTGCTGAGGTTCTATCTGTCCAAGTCTTGCGAAGAATGGGCCTGGTCACATTGCCGCGGAACGCTCCATGCAGTTGGACTGTGCCGTACCACCTATCCTTCGAGAGATAGTTTCTGTGGAAAAACACCTTTGACCACCAATCCATCAGGCAGTGGTCTGCACGGAATGCCCTCAAGGCCATACGGAAAAGGAGATGGTGGATCCTTTTGGATGGTTCCCCGAGCAGACTGCCAAAGTCATTTGGCGGAAAGCCTCATCACCAGAACTTTCAAACAAGCACCAAGAAGTAGCTTGGCTGGTGGTGAGAAGAGCCCTCCCCATCAGATCCTTCCTGCACGCTCGAAGTCTCACCCCCTCCGCAAAATGCCCTCGAGGTGGCTGTGGTGGGGAAGAGACGGTTGCCCACCTCCTTCTGGAATGTGTCTTTGCAAAGCAGGTGTGGAAAGGGATGCAGTGGTTTTTGTCGAGGTTCATCCCAAGCAGCTCTGTAACATAGGAGTCTGTGCTTTCCGGGCTGTTCCCAGGGACGCACACCGAGATAGTCCTCCAGCAGTAGTTGATGTCTATCAATTCAGCGAAAGGTGCCCTTTGGTCTGCCCAAAACTTTCTGGTCTTCCAGCCCAAAGAGTTGTCCACGACCAAATGTTGCAGACTGGCACATTCCAAGGTCCAGCACTACGTGCTGAGGGAGGCACCGAAGCTTTGGGCAGTGGCAGTAAAGGCTCAATGGGGAAGGACCACTGTGTAAGGTCCGTCCACCAAGCTGAACTGAGGGGCTGGATCCATGGAAAACTCCTCGAACAGTATCCGGAAAATTTTTGTTTGCTGTAAAATGTATATGGTATGAAAAATGAAATGGAAGGGTTGTGAGGCAATTCACTCCTGTATTGAAGGAAACTGATCTCCTTTGCACTCTTTGTATTTTTTGACTTGGTGCTGTTTGGAACTGTTTTGTCACTTTTTTTTTTTATTTACAGATTTTTATGAATAAAGTATATTTTGGAAATGAAAAAAAAAACTCCCCTGCGGTACTGGGTCTCAGTCATCCCCAGGTAGCTCCATCTTCGGCAGTAGATGCCATGTTGAGGGTATGGTGGCCATTGCCTTCCTGCCCCATTTCCTCTCCCATGCCCTCCTGATGCTTGGAGTTCTGCCCTTCCTGCAGATATTGCTGCTCATCGCCACAAGACCCAAAATCTGACAGTCATGCCCCTGTTGCCAGCTGCAGCCTTCCTTGTGCACGGGTGCCCGTCCTATTGTCCTTGGGCATCCATGCCCCCTTTTCTGCCCAAAGGGTGACAACCCCCTGCACTGCTCATTCACTTACTGCCCACTGTCCCCACCACCTGCACCATGCCAAGGGCACCTCTTTCCCAAAGGCTGAGTTCCCCTCTGCAACTCTGACACTTTACGGGGCAGAGGCAATTCCCTCGGGCGGCCATGACTGGCTCCGCATTCCGTACCGGCCTCCCTTCAGCTGGTCAGCTTCAGATAGCAGGAGCAACCCGTGCACCAGTGTGAAAATTTCAACACCTCTCTTCAACAAAATAAGGGGTCGCTCATTTAAGACAGAGATGAGGAGGAATTTTTTCTCAGGGTCTTGAGTCTTGGAATTCTCTTCCTCAAAAGGCAGTGGAAGTAGTCTTTGAATATTTTTAAGGCAGAGCTAGATAGATTCTTGATAAGCAAGGGGGTCGAAGGTTATCAGGGATAGGTGAAAATGTGGAGTAATCAATTCAGCCATGAACTTATTGAACGGTGGAGCAGGCTCGAAGGGCCGAGTGGCCTATCTCTGCTCCTAATTCGTATGTTCGTATGAGCTCATAATGAGCTCTTTAACAACTTCAAATGGACTCAATCTGCAAGTGGACAGGATCACTGTCCCACTCTCTCAATGCCCTGGTGAACACTGCTGGTGACAGGAATGGCATCGCTAAACTGACATTGAGTTCAATAATTTCAGAGCATGACGGGCCCCCCCCCATTTTACTTTTATTTTCAGTTATTTTTTTCTTTTTTACATTTTTTTTTGTATGTTTATTTTATTTCATCTTAGTTTGTTCAGTTTGCTTACCCACTGTTGGTTTTCATATTTGTACTTGCTGCTGTTTAATCTTCAGTCCGTTAACACCCTATCTGTACTAATGCTTTGTCTTTCAGCACACCATTAACATATTGTTTGCCTTTGCTCCATGACCTTCTGGTCAGCTAATCTGTGGCCTTGTCCAATCTACACCTTCTCCTTTGTTATCTCTTGCCCCACCCCCACTTTCCTTGCTTATAACCTTTGACATTTCTAACATTTGCCAGTTCCGAAGAAGGGTCACTGACCCGAAACGTTAACTCTGCTTCTCTCTCCACAGATGCTGCCAGACCTGCGGAGTATTTCCAGCATTTCTTGTTTTTATTATTGCCAAACTGACACGCTGGCCGGCGCAGGTATTTTCGGGCCCATCTGCCTCCGTTGCCACCCTCAGCGGGGCCTGAAAATTCAGCCCAAAATGTCACAACACTGCAGCAAACTTCTTTCTTAATTATTACACCCAGAGGAGCATGTTGCAACCCAAAATATTGTCTCATTACGATATAATCTTCCCGCAATTGTACATTACCATTACAACAATACCTAGCACAAAGGAAGATGGTTGTGATTGTTGGAGGTCAATCATCTCAGGCCCAGGACATCACTGCAGGAGTTCCTTAGGGTAGTGTCCTAGGCCCAACCTTCTTCAGCTGCTTCATCAATGATCTTTCCTACATCATAAAAGGTCAGAAGCAGCGATGTTCGCTGATGATTGCATAGTGTTCAGTTCCATTTGCAACATCTCAGATAAAGAGGCAGTCTGTGCCCACGTGCAACAACAGCTGGAGAATTCTGGCTTGAGCTGTTAAGCAGCAAGTAACACTTGCACCGCACAAGGCAATGAGCAGCTCCAGAAGAGAAAGTCTAACCACCTCCCCTTGACATTCAATGAAATTACCATCGCTGAATCCCCATCAACATACATGAGAAAACAAATATGTTTAATCTCCCTATCAAAGAGCATTCAATACTAATGTTCTTGAATTCATGAAATGTTTACAAATAAAACCTGAAGCAACGAGTGGTTAGGATTTGGAACATACGAATTAGGAGCAGGACTAAGCCACTCAACCCCGCTCCACCATTCAATAAATTCATGGCTGAATTAATTACTCCACATTTCCACCTACCCCCAATAACCTTCCACCCCCTTGCTTATCAGGAATCTATCTACCTCTGCCTGAAAAATATTCAAAGACTCTGCTTCCACAGCCTTTTGAGGAAGAGAATTCCAAAGTCTCACGACCCTCAGAGAAAAAACTTCTCCTCATCTCGGTCTTAAATGGGCGACCCCTTATTTTTAAACAGTGACCCCCTAGGTCGAGATTTTCCCACAAGGTGAAACATCCTTTCCACATCCACTCTGTCAAGACCTTTCAAGATCGTATATGTTTCAGTCGCCTCTTACGCTTTTAAATTCCAGCGGATACAAGCCTAGCCTGTCCAATCTTTCCTCATAAGACAGCCCACCCATTCCAGGTATTAGTCGAGTAAACCTTCTCCGTACTGCCTCCAATGCATTCACATCATTCCTTAAATGCACTGCCTGAGAGGGTGCATGGAAACAGATTCAATAGCAGCTTTCAAATGGGAATGGATAAAAACTCAAAGCAGAAAAAAAATATTGGAGGGATGAGGAAAGTGCAGTAGAGTGGGACTAACTGAATTGCTCTTCAAAAGAGCCAGTGCAGACTAGATGGGCTGAATAGCCTCTTGCACTGTACTATTCTTTGATTTGATCCTGGGAGTCAAAATTGATTGGCTCAACTGGATGAACCACATGAATACTGTGGCTACAAGAGCAGGTCAGAGGCTGGGAATTCTGCAGCAAGTAACTCATCTCCTGTCTCCCCAATGCCTGTCCATCATCTACAAGACACAAGTAAGGAGCGTGATTGGAATACTCTCCATCTGCCTGGATGGGTGCAACTCCAACAACACTCAAGAAGCTCGACATCATCCAGGACAAAGCAGCCCACTTTATTGGCACCCCATTCACTGCTTCTGCCACTGTTGCACTATGGGAGCAGTGTGTACCATCTGCAGCAACTCACCACCTTCGACAAAACCTTCCAAACCCACAACCTCTACCACCTAGAAGGACAAGGGCAGCAGGCACGTTGGAACAACACCACTGGCAAGTTCCCTTCCAAGCCACACACCATTCTGACTTGGAAATATAGCCTCATTGTTGCTGGGTCAAAATCCTGGAGCTTCCTACCTAACAGCACAGTACATATACCACACAGACTGCAGCAGGCAGCTGTAAGAAGGTAGCTCACCACCAGCTTCTCAAGTGCAATAAGGGATGGGCAATAAATGCTGACCTTGCTAGCGACACTCACATCCCACAAACAAATAAAAAATTTGGATTTATATAGCACATTTATTGTGGAAAACAACCCAAGGTGCGTCAAAGCAGTGTTATCAGACAAAGTTGGACACCGAGATACATAAGGAGATGTTGGGACAGGTCTCCAAAGTTTGGCCAATGAGGGAGGCTTTAAAGTAGTGTCTAAAATGGAGAAGAAAGTGACGCAGAGAGGTTTAGAGGTGGAATTCCAAAGTCTAGAGTCTAGATCAGTGGTTCTCAAACCTTTGCACACCCGGACACTTAGATGGAGGAAAGGCCCCCTCGGACCACCTACCAGTCCTACCCCACCCGCTTTCATTTGTCACCACAAAATGACTCATCAGAATTAATGGGAAGAACGGTGTTGCTTTTGATAAGACATGTGGTGATGTCTGGTTCCAAGCTGGAGAGTTTCAGTATCATGGCAGGCTCCACATTCAGCCCATTCCTCCTCTTTGTTTTCAGCCTCATGATAAAAATCCAATCTTGCAGATGTACATTGTAACAGTAACATAAATCTTGCTTATAAAACTACACTGTTGTTACTCGTGCTTATGGCGACACGTGCCATGCATATGGGAGCTGGTTTTGTTGTGTAATGTTACAGAAGTGATGGGGATGGGGGTTCTGGCCTGTTCTCTCGTATGGCCTCAGCCATGGCGTTGTACGTCGGTAGTTTTCATTTTGGACCAACGCGTGGACCACCTTGAGCACCCTCGCGGCCTGCAGATGACACTTTTAAGAAGCCAGCTCGCCACCACCTTCTCAGGGGCAATTAGGGTTGGGCAACCCAGTGACGCTCACATCCCATGAAACGAAAGAAAAAAATAACTGAGACTACCGGTCCAGACAGTTGAAGGCACAGCCGCCAATGAAAATCAGGGACGCTCAAGAGAGCATAATTGGAGGAACACAGAGTTTAGATTTAGATTTTAGATTTAGAGATACAGCACTGAAACAGACCCTTCAGCCCACTGAGTCTGTGCCGACCATCAACCACCCATTTACACTAATCCTGTACTAATCCCATATTCCTACCACATCTTCACTTGTCCCTTTATTCCCCTACCACCTACTTATACAAGTGGCAATTTATAATGGCCAATTCACCTATTAACCTGCAAGTCTTTTGGCTGTGGGAGGAAAACGGAGCACCCGGAGGAAACCCACGCAGACACAGGGAGAACTTGCAAACTCCACACAGGCAGTACCCAGATTTGAACCCGGGTCGCTGGAGCTGTGAGGCTGCGGTGCTAACCACTGCGCCGCCCCGGTTGTAGGGCAGGAGGGGGTTATAGAGATAGGATGGGGCAAGGCTATGGAGGAATCTAAACAATACTGAGGATTATAAATTTGTGGTGTTGCTGGAGCCAATGTAGGGCACGAGCTGATGGGTGAACAGGACTTGGTGCAAGTTAGAATATGGGCAGCAGTTTTGGATGTGCTCAAGTATCCAGAGGAAGATCGGATATCACAGAGCATAAGCAAGTGTTTCACAGTATCATGGAAATTTGATAAGAGGTGACATTACTGAAAAATAATGCAATAGGGTCAACAACACTCCCCGTACAGGATATACATTCCTTAGAATAATAAGCACTTCTTATTCGGCAACCCTGCAGAAAACATACTTACGGTAACTGCTGCGACCTTTCTCACACAGGAGGCTTATCAGTCAATGGGAGGTGGAGTGGAAGCAGGGCTTTCTGAACGATCCATACTGACACAAAGCGCAAAACAACCGTTTAATAAAACCAGCCTAAGCGTAATCTTTACCACAGTACAGTTAAATACATAAACAAACCGGAAAAATGTGGCGGAAGTGAATAGATTGACGGCACCATAAGCCAATCCAACACCGAGAAAGCGATGTCTATTTATTTTAATCCTGGGACTATTCGCCAAGAAGTGTTGCGAAGGCGGTAGTTCCGCTCAGCTGTTATCCTTGCCCAAGGCTGCAGTACAATGAGTGCAAACATTGAGTTATGCTATATCAGTTATAATAGGCATTCCCATCAAACCAACAAGTAGTAGATTTTCACAGATACTTGCATGGTGCTTGATGATCTAATCATTGGGACAATTTCCACGGGATGTTGTGATTAAAATGTGTCGATACAAAAGGGTCAATATTCCAGTTAACACGGGGGACCTCTGAATGAACTGTGAACTGTGACATTTCCGTTGTAATACAGGAATACTACGTGCAAGTGACACCATGCAATTTGCTCATTTTGGGGATCAGAAAATGACCCCGTTTCTGAACAGACTGATCTTTTATTTTAAACTGGTGCAGCTGCAGTTCTGAGATTGGTATTTGCAGTTCGAGTTCGATTCTGTTTATACTGCTTGGATCCCATCTGACTTTAACTTTGCTGTTTAGCAGGGATGTGTGCATGCCTGGCCTAGATAACTTCTTGCACAGAACTGTCTCCGAAAAGTTGACAGGGAGGTGAGAATGTCCGAATAGTTAAATTGTGGTCAGTTAACCTTAACGAGTGACCAGGGGTTTCCTTTGCAAACTGGTTTTGGCTAGATTTACACTCAGTTGTCAAACTGAAGTGATGTGAGGCTGTCAGCTGAGGGACGCACTAAAGATTGGGGCAGCCACAGCAAAGGCTCAATGGGGAAAGACCACAGTGTAAGGTCCCCCCCACCAAGCTGAACTGAGGGGCTGGATTCATGGGAAACCCCTCGAACTGTATCGGGAAAATTTTGTGTGCTGTAAATGTAAAAATGTACATGGCATGATAATGAAATGGAAGGGTTGTGAGGCAACTCATGATTGTATTGAAGGAAACTGATCATCTTAGCACTGTTTGTATTTTTTGACTTGATGCTGTTTTAAACTGGGAATGTAATTTTTACAGATTTTTATGAATAAAGTATAGTTTGAAAATAAAAAAAAATCTGCAAAGGTTCTGAATCTGCATTCTTCCAGAATCAGCTTGCACCCTGGCTCCCAATTAGTACCAACAGTTTACCATCAGTGTGAAGCCAAAATTCTCCTTCATTGATACTGTTCTTGCAGTGTAAATGCACCTGGGCATCAAAAGTCCAGTTTTAAATTGGTGATCCAAACACATTATGGTGATCCCAAATTAAGGACTTAATGATTTGTTACGACCAGGTGAAGAAGGGGTCTCAGACTCCGCTGTCACCTTTTTCCTGGTTTGGCCGTAACAGGGTTTAACTTTTAAACCACAACTGTTTTTAGCTTCCCTTCAATGAGTAATGCTCACTGCTCTCTAATTGTAATTGTAAAGGAATCAAACAGACAGGTTTTATCAGGTTTAAACAAGAAAGGTGTAAGTTTATTAACCTTAAAACTCTAACTCAGTTAAAACTACTAAAAATACATGACAAAACCATGCTAGCATGCATACATGATAAACACACGAATAAAGAGAGAGGAGGAGAAAGAATTAAAGGGGGGAAGGTTTCAAGTAGCAGATGGAATTCAGTTACGCTTGTTGGGTTGGATGTAATAATCTTGATTGGAGTTAAGTCTTGCAGTTCTTATTGAGGCCCACTGCACACTTTCAAACTTGTTTCGCTGGTATCAGAAGGCTGTAGGGGTCTTCTGTCTTGAGGCTTAAGTTACTTCCGTTCATCCTTGGAACTTTGCGTGAGAGAGAGACCTTGCTTCTCTTTGGTCTCCAAAAGCAGTCTGACAAAAACTTTACTGTGATTCAAAATTCAATCAATTCCCAGGTTGGCCAACAAGTTAGCTCTTTGTTTGAGACAGTATCACCTGCGAGGTTTGTTGATTCTTCAAAGCTCACTAGACACACTCATTGGGGGGGCGGGTGGAATGCTGGCTCTTACACAGACAATGACTCTCAATGTCTTTTGATCATCACTATTGACAAAACCCATCTAGCTAATTGAATCAGGGAGCACTCCCACTGTCTCTCTAGGCAACTGTCTTGCAGAATGCAAACGTGCAGCCATGTTTTCAGCCACTGCCCTGTGGTCTTTTTCAACAAGTTATGTTCAAATACTGTTCCATATGATGGAATTAACATGTTTCCATTTGGCAGGGGTGGTTTCCATCACAGATTCTAATGCACAACAGTGACGTGATATGTCCTACACATCGGGTGTTTGGAAGAATTTAGCACTTCATTATGTGGGGAGCCACTGCTTCATGTGCAGCAGTGATGTAGGCACTGAAGGTTGTACGATTTACCCCCATAATAAACAAAATGGGACTGTCTTATAGAGTGTGATATGTTGAAGGCACTTAACAAGAAGCGGATATGAAATAGACACAGTGTAAAAGTAAGATTGGAGGTGAGGAAAAGATTTGAGTCACTGGGTTCATCAGATGTAGATTGTATGATGATTTTTTTTTAACTGGTCCAGTTCAGTTTCTGGTCAATCATGATTCCCAGGATGTTGATAGTAAGGGGTTCAGTGATGGTGATGCTATTGAACGCCAAGGGGAGATAGTTAGGTTCTCTCTTGTTGTAGATGGTCATTGCCTGGCACTTGTGTGGCACGAATGTTACTTGCCACTTATCAGCCCAAACCTGGATGTTGTCCAAGTCATGCTCCATATGGATACGGGTTGCTTCAGTATCTGAGGAGTCGCGAATGGTGCTGAACATTGTGCAGTCACAGTGAACATCCCCACTTCTGACCTTATAATGGAGGGAAGGTCATTGATGAAGCAGCTGAAGATGGTTGGGCCTAGGACACTACCCTGAGGAACTCCTGCAGTCCTGGGACAGACACAACCATCTCCTTTGTGCTAGGTATGACTCAAACCAGCGGAGAGTTTTCCCCCTGATTCCCATTGACTTAAATTTTGCTAGAGCTCCTTGATGCCATACTCGGTCAAATGCTGCCTTGATGTCAAGGCCAGTCACTCTCACCTCATCTCGGAGGTTCAGCTGTTTTGTCCATGTTTAGACCAAGGCTGTAATGATGTCAGGAGTTGAGTGGCCCTGGCGGAACCCAAACTGAGCAGCAGTGAGCAGGTTACATAATTTGATAATAAAAACTGAGCAAGTGTCACTTGATAGCACTGTCGATGACCCCTTCCATCACATTGCTGATGATCGGGGGTAGACTGATAGGGCGGTAATTCATCGGGTCGGATTTGTCCTGTCTTCTGTGGACAGGACATACCTGGGCAATTTTCCACATTGCCAGGTAGAGGCCAGTGTTGTAGCGGTACTGGAACAGCTTGGCTAGGTGTGCGGCTAGTTATGGAGCACAGGTCTTCAGTACTATTGCCGGAATGTTGTCAGGGCCCATAGCCTTTGCAGCATCCAGTGCCTTCAGCTGTTTTTTGATATCCCACAGAGTGAATCAGATCAGCTGAAGTCTGGCATATGTGATGCTGGGGACCTCAGGAGGAGGCTGAGATGGATCATCCACTTGGCACTTCTGGCTGAAGCTGGATGCAAATGCTTCAGCCTTGTCTTTTGCACTGATGTGCTGGGCTCCCCCATCGTTGAGGATGGGGATGTTTGTGCAGCCTTCTCCTCCTGTCAGTTGTTTAATTGTCCACCACCATTCACGACTGGATATGGAAGGACTGCAGAGCTTAGATCTGAACCATTCATTGTGGGATCACTTAGCCCTGTCTATTGCATGCTGCTTCCACTTTATGGCATACAAGTAGTCCTGTGCTGCAGCTTCACCAAGCTGACACCTCATTTTTAGGTTTGCCTGGTGCTGCTCCTAGCATGCTCTCCTGCACTCTTTATTGAACTAGGGTTGGTCCCCTGGCTTGATGGTAATGGTAAAGTGGGGGCTATGCCCGGCCATGAGGTTACAGATTGTGCTTGAATACAATTCTGCTGCTGTGGATGGTCCACAGTGCCTCATTTATGCCCAGTTTTGCATTGCTAGATCTGTCCGAAATCTATCCCATTTAGCGCGGTAGTAGCGCCACACAACACGATGGTGGATACCCTCAGTGTGAAGATGGGAGTTAGTCTCCACAAGGACTGTGCAGTGGTCACTGCTACCAATACTGTCATGGACAGATGCATCTGTGACAGATAGATTGGTGAGGACGAGGTCATTTAAGTTTTTCCTTCTTGTTGGTTCCTTCACCACCTGCTGGCATACCCAATCTAGCAGCTGTGCCCTTTAGGAGTCGGCCAGCTCAGTCAGTATTGGTGCTACCAAGCCACTTTTGGTGATGGATAGAGAAGCACTGATTCATCAGCTGAGGATCCAGAGGGTGGGGGGGTGCGTGGGACGGGCAGTAGGTGGTAATCAGCAGGTTTCCTTGTCCATGTTTGATCTGGTGTCATGTGACTTCATTGGGTCCGGAGTCAATGTTGAGGACTCCCAGGGCAATTTCCGCCCGAGTGTATGCCACTGTGCCGCCACCTCTGGTGGGTCTGTCCTGCCGGTGGGACAGGACATAACCAGGGATGGTGATGGTGGTGTCTGGGACATTGTTTGCAAGGTATGAAACAGTGAGTATGACTATGCTGGACTAGTCTGTGGGACAGCTCTCCCAATTTTGGGCACAAGCCCCTAGATGTTATTAAGGAAGTCTTTGCAGAGTCGGCAGGGCTGGGTTTGCCGTTGTCATTTCTAGTGCCAAAGCCGATGCCGGCTGGTCCGTCCGGTTTAATTCCTTTTCTTAGGCTTTGTAGTAGTTTGATGCAACTAAGTGGCGTGCTCGGCCATTTCAAAGGGCATTTAAAAGTCAACCACCTTGCTGTGGGTCAGACCAGATAAGGACAGCAGATTTCCTTCCCTAAAAGACAGTAGTGAACCAGTTGGCTTTTTACAACAATCGACAATTGTTTCATGGCCATCATTAGAATAGCTTTTTTAATTCCAGATTTATTAATTTAATTCAAATTCCACCATCTGCCATGGTGGTATTCAAACACATGTCCACAGAGCATTAGCCAGAGGCTCTGAGTGGCTAGTCTAGTGACATTACCACTATGCCACCACCTCCCCACTGGGAGAGAAAAGTCAGAAAATTACTCCAGTAAGGTATTGTCCCTTCTGCTTCTCCACCTCCCAAACCTCCTTCTAAAATCTATCTCTTTGACCAAGCTTTTAGTTACCCTTCTCAAAAAGAACTCTGTGTTACAGCCAGGTGGTAAGAGGTAGGCAGTTCCCATTATTCAGCTCCCAACTGATTATGTTACTAGCGTTTTAACCTATTTGTGTTTTATTTGTCAAATAAACAGACAGCGACAGGTTTTCTTGTAGGTTTAAAACAGAAGATTAGCTGTTTATTAAGCAATATTGATTCCCTAAATTGTGACACACGCATTGATACACACACACACACACACACACACACACACACACGAACAGATAGATAGAGAGGAAAAGGAGTAAATCGTTTGAAATGAGGTAGGTCTTGGATCTGGCAACAGGTTTAAGCATTAGCTCACTGAGACTTTGAAATACTGTTGTCAGCTGAACTTTGGAAGTATGAAATCAATAATGTAAATCTACGATGGTGCTCTAGCAGTATATTCATTTTCAGTAGTTACAAAAATGTTACTTTTCTGCTCAGCACTAAGTGTTTGCACAAGATGGCTGATAGAAGTGAGCTGTTTTACAATGTGCTTTAATGTTTTGGTTTATGTGTTACATAAGTCACAAACACAGTAGCAACATGTTTTACTCCATGTCAGTAAGGCACGGTGTACTTTTATTGGTCCAGGTTGAGTTGCCATACATACGTGATGCTTTACTGCATTAAATACATTCATATAGAAAATCTACACACCTACGGTGGTGAACCTTGTGAGCTGCCTTATCGTTGCTCCGAAACTCAAACATGAGCAACATATGAGCAAGCAATATGCACTGAAATCCTCCCTCCGAATACACGTACATACACACATGAACAACGTTGATGAAGAAAATTTAGGATGAATAGAGCAGTAGATGCATTGATTCCCGTACACTGAATTTATGATCCCAGCTCAAGTTGTTAAGTAAAGACAGGCCTTCCCCACAGCAAGGGATGGAAAATTAGACGAACATCCAATCCTGGCTAATCTAAAATGCATGCCTGATTCAAGTATACAATTACAGAATGACATTGGTGAAGATCCTAGGGGAAAATTTCTGTTCTGTCAGGAGAGCTGCCTGCAGTTGTTCAGGGGGAGTGGAGGACCGGGAGATGGTAGATTAATAAGGGAGAAATGTGACTGAAAAAATAAGGAAACAAAGTAGACATGGTAGAATTTTAACAGGGAGCGGGAGTTTCCCAAAATTCCACTGTAACTTCAGCAGAAGATTGACGGAAACCCCAGAGAAATGTTGTAACAGCCAAAATTTGGCTTTTTTTGTTTTACGGAAGCACTGTCTATTGACCAATGTATGATATTTACATTTCAGATAACAACAACTTCACTTGTATTTATATACCCTTTAATGTAATAAAACATCCCAAGAGTAAGACTTGACACCGAGTTGCATAAAGGAGGTATTGGGGCAGATGCCAAAAGCTTTGTCAAAGAGGTAGGTTTTAAGGAGCATCTTAAAGGAGGAAAGTGAGAAAGAAAGGCAGAGAAGATTAGGGAGGGAATTTTAAAGCTTAGGGCCTAGGCACCTGAAGGCACAGCCACCAATGGTGAACCAGTTTAAATCAGGGATACTCAAAAGGCCAGAATTAGTTGAGCACAAATATCTCAGAGGGTTGTGGGGCTGGAGCAGATTACAGAAGTAGGGAGGGGCATAGCAATTAATGGATTTGAAAGCAAGGTTGAGAATTTTAAAATTGAGGCATTGCTTAACCAAGAACCAATGTAGGCCTGTGACCCAGGGGTGATAAGTGAACAGGACTCAGTGTGAGTAAGGACAGGGGCAACAGAGTTTTGGATGACCTCAAGTTTATGAACAGTAGAATGTAGGAGACCAGCCAGGAGTGCATTAGATAGTCAAGTCTAGAGGGAACAAAGGCATAGATGAGAGTTTCAGCAGCAGATGAGCTGAGGCAGGGCAGAGTCAAGTGATGCTGTGGAGGTGAAAATAGACAGTCTTACTGATGGTGTATGTATGTGGTCAGAAGCTCATTTCGGGGTCAAACATGACATCAAGTTTGTGAACAGGCTGGTTTAGCCTCAGACAGTTGCCAGCGAGATGGACGGAGTTGATAGCTAGGGAATGAAGTTTGTAGCAGGGACCGAAGACAATTATCCAATACTGGATGCTGGATAAGCAGAGTGATAATTTAGAGAGTGGAGGAGTTGAGAGAGGTGGTGGTGAACTAGAGCTGGATGTCATCAGCATACTTGTGGAAAGTGAATGGTGTCACCGAGCTGCATTATGTAGATGAGAATTAGGAGGGGGCCAAGGATAGATCCAGAGGTAATAATGTGGGAGCTGGAAGAGAAATCATTGCAGGTGATTCTCTGGCTATGATTAGATAGATAAGAGTGGAGGCAGGTGAGAGCAGTCCCAACCAGCTGGAAGACAGTGGAGAGGCATTGAAGGAGGATGATGTGGTCAAACATGTCAAAGGCTGCAGACAGGTTGAAAGGACGAGGAGGGAAAGTTTACCTTTGTCACAGTTACATAGGATGTCATTTGTGACTTTGATAAGAGCCATTTCGGTACTGTGGCAGGGTCAGAATCCTGATTCAAACGTAGAATTCCAGGAAAGGTGGGCACAGATTTGGGAGGCAACAATTCATGTACCATTATCAGCTCACACTTCCAGCAACTTACAGGGCAAAATATTTTTCAACTGAAGGATGAGGGAAGAAGTTGAACTAACAGTGCGTGATATAAGATGCCCTACACCAGCAAATTCTGGGCCATCTAGTTTTCGCCCAATGGCTGACTGGGGACTGAGTGTCTGGAAAACCACAGCCATGAGCAGAATAATGTTTTCTGTACATCCATGGCATTCCGATCATTTGGTTGGCAAGTGCAGTCTAGTATAGAGCTGAACCAATAAGGTCCCAGATTTAATTCCAAAGAGGGTGTCAGTGCCTCACCTATCTTTGTATCATCAGCGAACTTGGATACATTACAAACAGTTCCCTCAACTAAGCCATTGATATAGACTATTCATTGATGTAGATTGTGTTACGACCGACCGCTCCAGTCAAAGTCCCCAATCAAAATATACGATTCTAATTCTGGGGGGAGAAATCCCATCCCTCTACAGATCGCCTAACATATCATTTTAAACTTTCCAAATTAAAGAAAGACCCAGCCAAATGGTACCGTCTATTAACCCCCGAATGAGGCTAACCAAATCAGGTATCTTTAAATCAACAAATTAACTGTTTAATTCTAAATTCTTAAACACTACGGAGATATAAACAACATTTAAAATAGAAAAAATTAGAGTCCTTGCAAATTTACACTTCCCGATGAACATTCCTCTGATTAAAGTCCACGCGCAATCTTCCAGGGTCCAATGAGGAAAAGAAAACAGTACAACCCCTGAAGTTTCAAACGCCTCTTTCTTCCAGCAATGACCACAGTAGATCTACAACTTGGAACCACTTTCAATAGAATCAATCTGGCTTTAGAATTTTTGAGCGATAAAAGATTGTCACAATCTAACTTCCCTTCCTTCAATTTAAATTATCAGAGATCTCTGTTTTGGCTTGACCTTTTAGAATTTTGAGAGAGAATAATAAATAAGCAGACTAAATTCTCTTCCTTCAGTTTAAATGGTTTGAGAGCACTTCTTTCAGGTGCTAATACACAGCTGTCTGTCTGTGTCTCTGTTAGAACAGGCTGTTTGCACTATAAGCCAGTTCAAAATTAAATTGTAACAAATGTATCTCTCGATGCTCAGGCCGAGTGGCTGTATCCAAGGCAATGAGAATGCACCTTTTGAATCGCAGTCTTCGAATGGCTGTTTCCAAGGCATTCTTTGACTCAGTCTTTAGAGCTTGCTGCCTTAAAGCAGTACGGTTCTTTTTCCAACCTTAAAGGCACACCACATTCTTCCTGGAAAAATAACTAATGCATCATAACAATTGTAAATATCTGAGGCCCAAGTACTGATCCTTGCAGTGCCCCACTAGTTACAGCCTGCCAATGTGAAAAAGACCCATTTATTCATAATCTCTGTTTTCTGTCCATTAAACAACCTTCAATCCATGCTAATATATTGCCCCCAAACCCAGGAGGCCTAATTTTGTGTAATTACCTCTTGTGTGGCACCATATCGAATGCATTTTGAATATCCAAATACACGACATCTACTGGTTCCCCCTTATCTACCCTCCTAATTACCAATTCCAAAAGCCTTAACAGATTTGTCAAATGCAATTTCACTTTCATAAATTTGTGTTAACTCTCCCCAATCATATTATGATTTACAAGTGCCCTGTTATCACATCCCTAATAATATTTTCTAGTATTTCCCTATGACTACTACTACTATTGCTACTGTTTTCTCTCTCCCTCCTTTCTTGAATAGCAGGATTATGTTTGCTACCTTCCAATCCATGGGAACCATTCTAAAATCTAGGAAATCCTGGAAGATCAAAATAAATGCATCCACTATCTCTGTAGCCACATCTTTTAAAACCCTAGGATGTAGACTGTCATGATCCAGGGGATTTGTTGGCTTTTAGTCCCATTAATTTCTCTAGTACTATTTCTTCAGTAATACTAATTTCACTAAGTTCTTCATTCTCACTAGACCCATGGTTCCCTACTATTTCTGGAATATTTTTTGTGTCTTCAACTGTGAAGACAGATACAATGGGCTGCACTGCCGCCAAAATAGGCGGCGGGCGTAATAAAATGCGGCCCACATGCAAGGGGACCATGCCGTGGAGCGGCCGCGATTTCAAACGTGGTGGCTCATTAGTATGGCCATGGCGCCTGCTACGTGCGATAATGTAGAGGGGGCAGGTGAGCCGTCACCAATAATGGCATCCGGTGCCATTTTTAAAGGGTTTACAGTCCTCAATGTGCATTTAAAATTTAAACTGTCAGTTAGTGTAAACATTTTTAAAAATTAATAAATAATCTTTCCATGCACTCTCCCACCAACTCCCCCAATGGCATTTCACAACATTCCTGCCCTTCCACCCCCCCTTCTGAATTCCTAACGTGAAAATCTGACCTTCCACCTCCCCTCCCCCGCCCCCCAAAGTTCAAAAGCTTTCTCCTTTACCCCTTCCCATCACCACCCCCCCCACCCCCGAACAATCCGAGGCGTTCTAACTCAGTTCCCCCCCCCCTCCTCCCGCACAGAGAACAACACCTCCTCCCCCTCCCCAGAGGTGTCGTGCCACGTTTCCCCGAACGTGGATTCGAAGGCACAGCATTGCGGGCCGCCAGAATAAAGATTGCAATGTGCTGGAAGAATCACTGCAGCCTGCATGGTAAGTAGGCATTAATATATTTTAATACAGGTCCTGTCGCCGAGCGGTGGGGCGGCCACCACGAAGCATCGCCACCGCTGCCTAGATCGGTACGGTACCTGCCGCCGTTGGGATCAATGGCGGGCCTCCTCCGTAATGATCTTCATTGGCCCCCCGCCCCCGCCACCGCTCCTGGCGCGGAGAGGCTTTAAAATCCAGCCCAATGTATTTGTTCGGTGGCTCTGCCATTTCCTAATTCCCGTTATTATTTCTCCTGTTTCTGTTTCTAAAACACCCACATTTTCTTTGGATATTCCCTTCCTTTTTACAGACTTATAAAAGCTTTTACTACCTTTTTTTGCCAATTTACTCTCATGCTATTTTCTCTTTGCTAAATTCTAAAGTCCTCCCAATCTACAGGCTGACTACTCTTTTTGGCTACATTAGGGCCGGCACCTTATCCAGGCGATGGGGGTCTCAATGTCTGGCAAAAATGATGCAGAAAACCCGGCGTCGCCTCTTCTGTGGGAGGCCCACCGAATCAAGTGCCAATCAGGCACTTAACTGGACAGCGGCATTCCTTTCATTGGATCAAGGACCCCGGCAACAGAAGTCGCAACCTCTGAGCCAATCAGAGGCCAGCAGCTCTTTCACTGAGCAGTGCCACTGTGGAGGCGGTGACTGCTGCCAGTGGAGCACCTACCCGAGGCCCAGGAGCGGCACTGGACCCAGGCCACAGATAGGTGAGGGTGGGAGGGGTATCGTGGGGTGGGGGGTCACAGGGGAGGAGAGTGTGGGTGGTTGGCAGTAAGGGCAGGGGGGGTGGCTTTCAGCAGGCCCCCATTCCCGCTGCTGAATCCCTCATTCAGGCCTTCCCCGCACCCCTCCCCCCCATCCGCCCCCTGGAGCCAGCAAGCAGCCCACACGGTTTTTCCTGCCGTGCTTCCTGAGGCCAGTTAAATTAGTTAAAAAGCTCAGTTAGAGCTTATTGGAGGGGGAGGGGGGAATATTTAAAGGGGCACAGGGGTTTCAGAAGCTGTCAGTGTCTGATCAGCTGAAGGGAGGTCTATACAGAGTGGGGAGCTAGTCAAGGCTGCACAAGGACATCACCCCAGACCTATAAGAGGGTCAGTGGGGCAAAGGAGGACTTGGAATTTGGTAAGGAGATACCCTTGGTGCTGCACACGTGACAGGGAGAGTGAGAACTCAGCACCCGGGCATTGAATGGGGTGGTCACCCCCACGGCATCGTGGGGGCAGAAAAGCAGTGGCCAAGGCTGCCATGGGCAATTGAGAGGCCAGATGTGCAATAGGGAGACTGTAACTCAGATTTTGGGCCCAGTGTCAATGAGGGGCAACACCCTCCACAGGAAGGGCAGAACCACAGATATCAGGAGGACACGGGAGAGGAAAGAGGGGCTGGAAGGCAACGGAAGCCATACCCTCAACAAAGGATCTACCGCCAAAGACGGAGCTGCCTGGAGATGACCGAGACCCCAGTGATGCAGGAGACTGTGACTCTACAGGCAGATGGTCATAGAGATCTGTGCCCTTGTTGTCAAAGACCTTGCACCTCATAATACTGGTTGCCATGCCCTTCCAGTGGCTGCCAAAGTCACTGTGGCCTTGAACTTCTTCGCTTCTGGCTCTTTCCAAGGATCAGCTGTGGGATTAGTGGCATCTGGAGAATGGCTACACACCACTGAGGACACTGATGCCCTCTTTTCCAGAGCTGGACAGTGCATTTATTTCACTGCCTCAGGCACAGAGGGCAGTGGGTTTCACCTCCATTGCTGGATTCCCCCAGATGCAGGGCATCATTGATTGCACCCATGCAGCCATCAAGGCATCCAGTGATCGGCCAGTGGGATCCATCAACAGGAAGGGATTCCCTCCATGTTCAACTGGTCTGTGACCACAACAAGAGCTTCCTCCCTGTATGCGCTCGCTTTCCTGGCAGCAGTCATGGCTCCTTTATTTCCACCAGTCCAGGCTGCCTCAGATCTTCATTCCAACCCCCAGTGTCCGTGGATGGATCCTAAGGAACATGGGAAATCCCTTGAAGAGATGGCGACTCACCCCTCTATGGGTGCTCCAGACAGAGGCAAAACAATCAATACCACCTACTCACTCAGGCTTCTGAAGATGCGCTTCCAGTGCCTGGATTGGTCGGGTGTTACCCTCCAATACCCCACTGCAAGGATCTCGGTCATTGTGGTGATCTGCTGTGCTTTCCATAACATGGCCCTCCAGAAGGGTGTGGGCCTTGAGGACAGTGAGGCCCTGGAATGAGATAGCTCATTGGATGAAGAGCAGAAACAGGAGTAAGAGAGGAGGAATAAGAGGAGGCAGAGGGAGATGATGCTGAACAAAGAGGTGCCCCTACTACACGATGAGGTGGCCTCCTCCAGTCATCCTCTGGGAAGATGGCCTCCCTCCTCTCCCTCATGGCCTCAGCCTTAGATCCAGGTCGGCATCGATGAAGCGAGAGGCTGCCCTGCCCGATTGCCAGGTCTTCGGCTCCCTGTGACATCTCGCTTCCCTCTGGTGCTATGGAAGGCTTTGGCACAAACCGTAGATCCTTCCCTTAAGACAACCAGCAGCCTCATTGATGGCAGCTGTGGGGAGTCTAAATCAGTCCCACACTGCATCTGACCCATCTCTGTTCCCACCCCCTCTGGTGGGAAACTGGACAGGAAACTTGTCTCCATACCAGTTCAGGGCTTCATCTTGCGAAAATCTTAACTTTAATCAGTTTTCCACTGGAGGCGGATTTCTGATCTGGGAACAAATCCAGCTCCTATTTCCCGCCTCCATGGTGAAAATTCAGCCCTATATTATAAAATCTCTTCCGTAACAAAACCAGCAGCATTATAAATGTTCCCTCACTAGCAACTACCAAATTTGCTGGTCCTGTTCAGATTCTGCAGCTGTGCCAGCTTTATTTCTGTCATATTGTATTTACACTGCTACAAAAATACTGTTTTTGTATTTTTCTTAAAAGCAAAGGAATTCTACACAAGGAAAGACTAAAGTCCATCTGGTTTACCTTCTACCATCCTGGTAGTCACATGAGACAATGATAATAGCATTGTTGACTAATCAGATCAATCAATCTTTATCAATTAGTCCACTAGTTCTCAAACATTTTTGGTTGAAGGACCCCTTTTCGAATGGATTAGTAATTAACACATACCCTACCTAAGTTACAATACTATATATACTCAGAATACCTGGGCAAACTCAGATTTTGGTGCCCTTTCTTTGGATTTAAGTAGTAATTTAAAAACTCGCTTCTCTTCCACAAGGCTGAGCTCACCTGGCACCTACCGCCAGCCTTGCTGACTGCGGATTTACCTGGCAAGCTTCCTGCCACTCTCAGCCTGCTCCCCTCCAAGGTGAGGCAGACAGCCCACTCTGCACTGCACATGTCGTAGCAGCACTCTGCTCCCACCTCCCAACTCACACCAAGCCCACCCCAAGCTACTGCTTATTTGCATACTACTCGTCCACTTCGCCTTGTCGCCTATGTTGTTTTCTTTCGCCCTGCTTCCTCATTGTTTTGAAATCAAGAATGTCTCTAAATCTAATTCATTCTTTACGCAGGACCGCAACATGACGGAAACTTTTTGTCGCTCAGTCTTCCCTCCCTTTTACTGTTTACAAGATTTTAAAATGAAAACCTGACTTCAGCTAATCACTATCACTTGATTTATCTCACCTTCTGTTTTTAACCTTGATGACATCCTTCATCATGAGACTTCTCAATTAAAATTTTACTTTAATTTGACAACAAAAGATGCTGAAAATACACAACAAATCTATCAGTGTCTCTAAAGAGAAACAACAGGTTCCTGTATACTCTTGATCAGAATTGTTTTCACTGCTGATGAAAATTATATATATATATAAAAATAATCATATTTGACTAATTGACCTTTTCGATTAAGTAACAGAGAAGGTCGATGAAGGGACTGCAGTGGAAGATGTCAATATGGATTTTAAGCTAATGTTTGAAAAAGTACCACATAAAAGGCTGGTTAACAAAATTGAGGCTCTTAGAATAGAAGGATCAGTGTCCAATTGGGTAAAATAAAATTGGCTCAATGGCAGAAAACGACGAGTCATGGTAAATGATTGTTTTTCATACTGGAGTTGGTAAACAGTGGTGCTCCCCAAGGGTCAGTGCTGGATATTAGAATACAGAGTAATATTTCAGAATTTATCTATGATATAAAACTTGGCGGTGTGACGAACAGTGATGATGATGTAAATCAACTGCAACAGGTCATAGATAGGCTAGCAGAATGGGCAGACAAGTGGCAGATGGAATTTAATACAGAGAAGTGTGAGGTGATACATTTTGGCAGAAGGGGTAGGGAGAGGCAATATAGATTTAATGACACTATTCGAAAGAGTGTGCAGGAACAGAGGGACCTGGGGGTTCACGTGCTTCGATCTCTGAAGGTTGCAGTACAAAGAACAAAGAACAAAGCACAAAGAAAATTACAGCACAGGAACAGGCCCTTCGGCCCTCCAAGCCTGCGCCGATCCAGATCCTCTATCTAAACCTGTCGCCTATTTTCTAAGGGTCTGTATCTCTTTGCTTCCTGCCCATTCATGTATCTGTCTAGATACATCTTAAAAGACGCTATCGTGCCCGCGTCTACCACCTCCGCTGGTAACGCGTTCCAGGCACCCACCACCCTCTGCGTAAAGAACTTTCCACGAATATCCCCCCTAAACTTTTCCCCTCTCACTTTGAACTCGTGACCCCTAGTAATTGAATCCCCCACTCTGGGAAAAAGCTTCTTGCTATCCACCCTGTCTATACCTCTCATGTACATATTGAAAGATTTGTTAGCAGAGCTTATGGGATCTTGGGCTTCATAAATAAACCTTATAAAGCTCTGGTTAGGCCCTAACTAGAGTATTGCATCCAGTTCTGGTCACCACACCTCAGGAAGGATGTGAGGGTGCTTGAGAGGGTGCAGAAGAGATCTATCAGAATGGTTCTAGGGATAGGGGATTTTAGTTACAAAAGGTTGGAAAAGCTAGGGTTGTTCTCCATGGAGCAAAGGAAGTTGAGGGGAAATCTGATAGAGGTGTACAAGATTATGACAGGTTTAAATAAGGTAGACAAATAAAAGCTGTTCCCATTAGCTGATAATACAAGGACTCGGGTTTTGGGCAAGATCTACAGGGGGGATGTGAGGAAGAACATTTTTGTGCAACGAGTGGTAATGACCTAGAACTCGCTGCCTATGAGGGTGGTGGAAGTGGAACTGATCAATGATCTCAAAAGGAAATTGATGGGCACTTGAGGGAAATAAACCAGCAGGGCTACTGAGATAGAACAGGGGGAATGGGACTGACTGGATTGCTCTTCAGAGAGCCATCATGGACTTTGAAGGGGAAATCAGAATTAAGCAAAGTATTAGAAAAGCAACTCAGCAGAATATAATTAAGTCAGGATGAAAAAAGAGACAGGCAAGCTGTTAGGGCAAAAGGCAGGATTAGGGAGTGAAGGTTGGTTGCTGGGATCAATTCAAGCTTCACAATATGGAATGTTTGACTAATGTGAAACAAAGAGATAATGGACTCAGGCTGGAGACATCTATGGTGGGCACTGATAAAGAATAGAACGGTGTATTCATTAGAGTGCATGATCAATTATCCATTATTTGACCATATTGCGTGAGAAAAACAGTATACAAGTTTGTATCCTTGTGTGTAACTTCAGAGCACTATCTCAGGACTGCCCAAGGTGGACTCTTCTTGCATATGCTCGAATAAATGATCAAAACCTGTACCTGAGTCTCCTCGTATGGTGATTGAGTTGTCCCACAACAGTTTGGCATAGTTAGCAGGATACTCGCACTGGACCATCGGAACAGCACTGCAAGTGGGTGAATATATTTATTTACCACCCATAGTTAGGGCAGTAAGCCTACCCGTGTGACGGTCCAATCGAGTACCCAAAGAATCGAAAGGAGGACTCAGGACAGGAGGCACCAGGTAAGGAGGAAGAACCTTGCTGGTGGGACAGTAAGTCCAAAGCCACATAGAGGTCAGAACCACTTACCGTGACGTTAACAGAACATAAAGCCGCACAGGTCGGGAGAGACGAAGGGGCTAGGAGACCGCGCTGGGCGGCATCAGGAGGCTAGCAAAATGTCAGAGAACAAGTTGAATAACGAATTGCATTTTGACTGGGGGCATATCATTTAAATATTCACATATCAAAGAACAAAGAACAGTACAGCACAGGAACAGGCCATTCGGCCCTCAAAGCCTGCGCTGATCTTGATGCCTGTCTAAACGAAAACCTTCTGCACTTCCGGGGTCCGTCTCCCTCTATTCCCTTCCTATTCATGTATTTGTCAAGATGCCTCTTAAACGTCGCTAACGTACCTGCTTCCACCACCTCCCCCGGCAGCAAGTTCCAGGCACTCACCACCCTCTGTGTAAAACACTTGCCTCGCACATCCCCTCTGAACTTTGCCCCTCGCACCTTAACCCTATGTCCCCTAGTAACTGACTCTTCCACCCTGGGAAAAAGCTTCTGACTATCCACTCTCTCCATGCCACTCATAACTTTGTAAACCTCTATCATGTCGCCCCTTCACCTCCGTCGTTCCAGTGAAAACAATCCGAGTTTATCCAACCTCTCCTCATAGCTAATGCCCTCCAGACCAGGCAAAATCCTGGTAAACCTCTTCTGTACCCTCTCCAAAGCCTCCACATCCTTCTGGTAGTGTGGCGACCAGAATTGCACGCAATATTCCAAGTGTGGCCAAACTAAGGTTCTGTACAGCTGCAGCATGACTAGCCAATTTTTATACTCCATGCCCCGACCAATGAAGGCAAGCATGCCATATGCCTTCTTGACTACCTTATCCACCTGCGTTGCCATATCATTTAAGACTTTCCAAAATAAAGAAAGACCCGGCCAAATTGTACCATTTATTCATCCCTGAATGAGGCTAATCAAAACAGGTGTCTTTAAATCAACAAATTAACTATTTAATTAGAAAAACTAAATTCTTAAACACTACTAAGATATGAACAACACTTAAAATAGAATAAATTAGAGTCCTTGCAAATTTACGCACCTGCCGAAGGTGGAAAAGTCCAAAGTTGCTTGAAGTCCTCACAGCTGTCCGATGGGGAGAAAAAAGGTTCTTCAACAGTAGAACAGTCCGTAGTCTAATTCCAGCAGTAAGTGGTCTCAGCATCCCCTGTGGGAGTGTTTTGAAGGGCTTTTACAAGTGAATTTAGAAATTTTTGTAACAGCTGTGGATGAGAAATTCTGCTCGTGTTGATGCGCAGGTCGCCCTTCTGCTTGGAGTGATGCAACTTCTTTGGTCTGAGTCTAACTTTGCTGCACACCAGGGAGTGGTCGGAGTTGCAGTCTGCACTGTGGAAGCTGCGTGTGATTTGAACACTGTTTAAGGTGGCTCGCCTTGTGACGATGAGGTCCAGCTGGTGCCAACGATGCGACCTTGGGTGCCTCCATGAAACCTGGTGACAGGGTTTAGTGTGAAAGAACGAGTTGGTGATGCAGAGGTTATGATAGGTACACAACTCAAGCAGTCTCTGTCCATTCTCATTCATCCTTCCAACGCCATAGTGCCCAAGGCAGGAGGGCCATGAGTCATGGTCGGCCCCAACCCTGGCCATTCTGTATTCACTAATTGGATAGTTGGAGGTTCAATCTGAGAATTTCCTAGGCCTACTTCTGCCTCATCCTCACTATCCTTTTCTTTCTTAACAGGTCCAATTACCTGACATACCCGTATTGGCTTATCCTCCTCCCTGCTAAATGGTTCCTCAACCAATGGTATGGAAACAATTGGTGCTGGTTTTATGGTAGGTTGTGGTTTTCCCAACATTTGACAGGTATGGCATGTCCGATAAAATTGTCTCATATCCTTTGTCAGACCTGGCCAGTAATAATGTTTGCTTATGTGTGATTTAGTCTTCTGAATTCCCCTATGTCCTGCAAAAGAAATGTCATGTGCTAACCTTAATAATCCTTGTCAATATTTAGGTGGTACCACTATCTGTTAAACAACTGTCCAGTCTTTGTCGGCAGGTCTATGAGGCGATCTCCATTTCCTCCTCAAAACCCTGTTTGCCATATAATAGCCTTCAGGAACTCCTTTCACCTCAGCTTCTAACAGAGCCGTCTGTGCTATTCGGTATACCTCTGGATCAGCTTGCTGTGCGGCAATGATAGACAATCTGTTAAACATCTCATTTGGATTATCCAAATCCCCAAATAAGGTTTCAGATGCCTGATTATCTATTTGTGGTGCCTCTTTTACCTCCGACAATAAATCCTGTTTAGCCATTGCTCAGGTAAATACACACGCAGGAAATATGCCCGAAACATGTTCTAGTAATTGCTCTGTTTCCTTAGTTTTACTTGGTTCCACTGTAACTATAGGAGAAATTGATATTTTTGATCCAGCCAAATAACTTCCTTGGAGTAGATCAATTCCCTTTACTGGTAAACTGTGAACAACACCTACAGTCACTATCCCAGATATTAAGTCACTCTCTAGGTGTACTTTATACAAAGTTACGGGTATACACACCCTGTCAATTCCAGTAACGAAAACTTTAGCGTTCAAGGCGCTCTCTGGTGGAAACCTCATATCTTTCCCCAGCAAGAGTGTTTAGGATGCTCCTGTGTACCTGAGTATAATGATAGGTTTTCCTGCCTCACTTTCAGGATACAGAGTTACTCTCCCCTTTGACAGAAATTCATTATAACTCTCAGGTATTTTATTCTTAACCTCTATACTCCTTTTAATTTTCGTATCTGGTTTCACATTCACAGCTGTCGTTAAAGCTATAGCCTGGTCTGCTATACTCTAAGTCAGAGTCTTTTCCTCTGCACTAATTTTGCATACCCCAACAAGTCCTATGGGTTTGCCTCACAATTTCCAACACTCTGAATGAAGACGACCTGTTTTGTTGCAATGATAACACTTTGGCTTGTGAACCTCAGAACCTTCCTTTCTGACCTGAAGAGGTGATCCTGGGGCATTCCCAGCTGTTCCTTCTTGTCCCCAGCTACTTGCCTTCCTTTCACTCTCCCACTTTCTATCCTTCTCGGGTTTATGGGGGTGACAGACAAAATAGGTTGGCTTATTCACAAGCTCAAAATCATCAGCAATCTCTGCTGCTTGCCTAACTTTCAAAACTTTCAGGTTATCTATATGAGTTCTCACTACTGAAGGAATGGAGTTTTTAAACTCTTCTAAGAGAATCAATTCTTGAAGGTTCTCATATGTGGTTTCTATCTTCAATGTTAGTATCCAACGGTCAAAATTTATTTGCTTCACCCTCTCAAATTCTAAATATGTTTGCCTAGCCAATTTCCATAAGTTCCTAAACTTCAGACAGTAGGCTTCAGGAACTAACTCATTTGTAACGAGAATAGCCTTTTTTGCCATCTCATAATCTGCAGAAGCCTCTTCAGCAAGCATGGCATAAGTTTCATGAGCTCTGCCTACCAACCTGCCCTGAATAAGCAATGTTCAGCTTTCTTTCGGCCAATTCATCTGTTTGACTATTTTTTCAAAAGATATGAAAAATGCCTCTCCATTCCTTTCCTTGAACATAGGAAGAGTCTGTATAAATTTCAACAACTTCTCACTGGGACCTGAGCTAAATTCAGGTGCATCTGACCATTTTGTCTTAGTTCCATCTCTTTTAGCCTAAATTCCCTCTCTTCTCTTTCACTTCCTCTCCGAAATGCTCTCTCTTCCTTCATTTCCTCTTTTTTCAATTCAAGTTTTCTTATTGCAATTGCTTTTTCTTTTTCCTGTTGAAGCTCCAGTTTTTTCATTTCTAACTGAATCCTAGCCAATTCCACTGCATGACTCTCGGACCTACTACATTCTTGTCTCTCGTATTCCCTTTCTTGTTCCTCGTAGTGCCCTTCATCTGTATCATCATCATCATCATCATCTTCTTCTACTAATTCCAGATGTTCAGCTATTATGTCAATTATCTCTGCTTTTTTGGCACTAATTTCAATTCCAACCCCAATTTCACTGCCAATTCTTTTAATTTGTTCTTTGTTAAAGTAATCAAGTCACTCAGGGAAACATTCTGCTTTCCCAAAAACTCTGCTGCAACCACTAATGCCATAATAATGGTATAGACTATACCTTTTTATACAAGAGACCTAGTTCTTTTAATTTCTCCGTAATTGCTGTTAGATTTAGATCCCAACAATTGAGTTTCCAATTGATATGATCCCAGACTCAAGAGCAATTAATCTGATGCCAAACGCAGAACCCCAATTTAAATATGTTATCCCAGAGATGAGTAATTACTATGATTCCAAATGCTAGCCCTCCAAATTAGACTGATTCTGATCCCAGACACAAGCCACCAAATTAAATATGATTCAACTGCAAACCCCCAATTAAGATATGATTCAAATCCCGAGAAACCCAATTAATATATGATTCGAATCTGGAGCGAGTCCCCAATTAATATATGATTCAAATCTCAGACGAGAAACACAATTAATATGTGATTCAAATCCCGGACAAGCCCCCAATTAATATGTTACGACTGACCGCTCCAGTCAAAGCCCCGAATCAAAATGTACGATTCTGATTGTGGTGGGAGAAACGCACTGTTAATTCAACCCTGCCCCTCCACAGATCGGCTAACATATCATTTAAAACTTTCCACATTAAAGAAAGACCCAGCCAAATTGTACCATTTATTAACCCCCAAACAAGACTAACCAAACCAGGTGTCTTAAAATCAACAAATTAACTATTTAATTAGAAAAACTAAATCCTTAAATACTACTAATTTGTAAACAACATTTAAAATAGAAAAAATTTAAACTCCTGCTGGAGGTGAAGAAGTCCAAAGTTGCTTGAAGTCCTCACAGCTGTCCGATGGGGAGAAAAAAGGTTCTTCAACAGTAGAACAGTCCATAGTCTAATTCCAGCAGTAAGTGATGCTTTCCTTCTCCAGCGATGACCATGGTAGATCAACAACTCACAACCACTTTCAATAGAATCAATCTGGCTTTAGAATTTTTGAGGGATAAAAGATTGTCACGTCTAACTTCCCTTCCTTCAGTTTAAATTAGCTGATAGCTCTCCTTTCAGGTGCTAACACACAGCTGTCTCTTTGTGTCCTCTGTTAGAACAGGCTGTTTGCAATATAAGCCAGTTCAAAATTAAATTGTAACAAATGTATCTCTCGATACTCAGTCCGAGTGGCTGTATCCAAGGTAACGAGAATGCACCCTTTGAATCACAGTCTCCGAATGGCTGTATCCAAGGCAACAAGAATGCATTCTTTAACTCAGTCTTTAGAGCTTTCTGCCTTAAAGCAGTACGGCTCTGTGTCCAGCCTTAAAGGCACACCACATACTTTTTGGAAAAAAAACTACAGGATCATAACAGTATTCATTAGAGTGCATGATCATTATTTGACCATATTGCATGAGAAAAACAACATATAAGCTTGTATCCTTGTGTGTAACTTCAGACCACTATCTTGGAACTGCCCGAGGTGGACTCTCCTTACATACGCTCAAATAAATGATCAAAACCTGTACCTGAGTCTCCTCGTGTGGTGATTGAGTTGTCCCACAACAGACTTGAGGGGCCAAATGACCTCCTTCTGTACCATATTGACTATGTAACTCTAAGAAAACATTAATCTATCCTTTCTTTCTACAGATGATGGCTTTCCAGTACATTTCATGGTTATTTTAAGCTTCCAATATCTGCAGCTTTTTCTCTTTTCATAGGTGAATGTACTTTGATATGGTCCTTCAGTTTTTTTTTCTGGGAAGATGCGGTTTGCCGTTAAGGCTTGCAAAGGATCAGTATTGCTTTAAGAACCAGCAAACCTCAGGAGTTATAGGAAGGTGCATTTTCATTGCCTTAGAAACAGCCATTTGGAGACTGCGATTCAAAGAGTGCATTCTCCCTACCGTGGACACATCCACTGGGAGTGAGTATTAAGCGATACATTTGTTGCAATTCAATTTTGAACTGGCTTTTTAGTTGAAGACAGTTTGTTCTAACAGAACACAGACAAAGAGGACACAGATAGCTGTGGTGACAGCACCTGGAAAAAGAGCTCTCAACCATTTAAACTAAAGGAAGAGGATTTTAGTCTGCTTAATTATTATCTTTCAAAATTCTAAAAAAAAGCCAAAACAGAGATCTCTGATAATTTAAACTGAAGGAAGGGAAGTTAGACTGTGACAATCTTTTATCCCTCAAAAACTCGAAAGTCAGATTGATTCTATTGAAAGTGTTTGTAAGTCGTTAACTGTTGAAATTCACTGGAGAAGGAAAGCATCACCTACTGTTGCAGTTAGACTACGAACTGTTCCACTGTGTAAGAACCTTTTTTCCGCATTGGATGGCTGTGAGGACTTCAAGCAATATCCTGTGAGGACTTCAAGCAACATTGGACTGTAAATTTGCAAGGACTCTAATTTTTTTCTATTTTAAATGTTATTTATAGCTTCATAGTGTTTAAAATTTTGTTCTTCTAATTAAAAAGTTAATTTATTGATTTAAAGACACCTGGTTTGGTAAGCCGCATTCAGGGGTTAATAGATGGTATAGTTTGGCTGGGTCTTTCATTTGGAAAATTTTAAATAATATGTTAGGCGATCTGTGGAGCTACGGGATTGAATTATCAGTTTGTTTCTCCCACCATTATCAGAATTGTATATTTTGATTGGGGGCTTTGACTGGAGCGGTCAGTCGTAACAACTTCTTTCGAGGAAGTTAGTCTATTTAATTACAAGCAGACACATTAAATTATGTTTACTGAGTAACTTTATATTTGTTATATTAAATATTATTCACAATTATCCAAATGTATTTCAATAAATTATTTCTTTTTTATATATTTCAGTGTTTGCTATTTTTATCCACCAGGTGGCAGCAGTGTGTAATTGATTTGAAAGATTACACAGCTCACTGAAAGACAACGCATCTACTCAGAATGCACTGACTGCCTACACCTGGGGGGTTAAATTGCATAGCTCCCAAAGTCGGGCCGAGGGTCACGATGTGTGACTAACTTGCACCTGTTCAATGTAATGCAGGCAGCATGCAAGCTGAATGCATTGTTGATTGGCTGCGCATCTCGCCAGGGGACCCAAGTTCATGTGGTGTTAGCACTTAAAGCTAGCCTTACTTAATGCCAGACTGCACCTCTTAAAGACAAGATGCATTCTGGTTGCAATGGGGCTGGAAGTGGTGAAAGAAGAGTTGAAGACTGGCAAAAATTTACTAACGTGGTGCAACAGGTCAGAAAGCATGGCCAAGAATGCTGCACTGGAGGCCTTGGTACAGGAGATGCACAGGAGGAGAGAGGCCCTCTTCCGTCAGGAGGCCCACCAGATGGATACTGAGAAGGCGGTGAGAACAGGTAGCCATTGTGGTCAATCCTACCAGTCTAGTGCTGAGGTCCTGGATGCAGTGACCAAGGAAGTTTCATGATCGCACACAAGTGGTCAAGGTTAGTGAATGCATCTTCACATGCCATATCCTACCAACTGCGCCACTACCCTCACACACTTCTTCATTCACCACACTCACTCGCCTACCAGCTATCTTTCTCAACCACAACTTCGAACTCATGTTCATTGCCTCGCCTCACCCTTACACACGTAGGACTGTTGCAAGCCGCACACCTAGGTCTCACAGCTTGCACACGCTGCCGGCTATTCAACTGTGGCAGACACATCACTCAAACACATTGCACCACACTCACTGACACACTTTCCTCTCTCCTGCAGGGCAATGTCTCCCATAATAGACAACAGCAGCTAACTGGTGGGGCTCAGGTGTGGCTGCATGTTCTCACCCCCTTGGAGGAGACTGTTGTTGTGATATTGCTTTAATTGTTGAATTTGTAAACAGTCTAACATACATCATCACAAGAAAGGATGTAAGCCAACATGTGCCACAGCAGTTGATGTAGTGTTAGTCAACAGTGAGCTCTCCTGTAAGTTTGTTATTTTGTAATAAAGAACCCTTAATTCAACTTAACATTCAGCTTCAGATTGTTTGGTACGTTTGTGCTGAGAAATCAATAATACAACAGAGACGGTGTTGAAAAATCATTGGAGTGGCTGTCAGCATGGCTGAAACCATTAAGCATGAGAGTATCTTCTTGCCTAATCCATCTTCTCCCATCCTATTTCCCCTCATCCCATTTCCCCTCATCCCACAATCCGTTATGATTTACAAGCTGCAGATGGTGTACCATGCACCTCTTGCTTTCCCCCTTTTCCCTCACCCCGACCTTGCCTTTCGCCTTTGTGTTTTGGACACCCAGGAACTGCAACCTGGCCAGCCAGTGGTGCAGGAAGCTGAAGGTCTAGAAGGAGAAGAGACTAATGAGAAAGAAACACAGTCACTCGATCTGACACTCGCAACCTGGCCAGCTTAGACACTGGCACTGCGCAGACCTTAGAGGGTAGGATAGAGGCAGGATCTCCAAGTGCTGAATTACTGAGTAGGAGTGGGCTGTATAGCCAGGGCAGGGAGAAAGGGTAGTATGTGTACCAACTCCCTGCAGGGTGTGATCGGACACAAGTTCTGCTGCAGAGGAATTTGATGGGACAGTGTACAGTAAAAGGCTGATGGATATGGATACAGAAATGCTTGGTGCTTTAGCAGGCTTGCCAGAAAGTTTGTCAGTCAAGGAGTTAAGGAGCATGCAGGAATCCAGCTCCACACAGAGTTTGGAGCCCCTTCTTTCCAGCCAGGAAGTGGTGGCCAACTCCAGCTCAGCAATTGCGGACCCAACTACGATGCAGCATCTGGTGGTCAATAGAATTATAGAATAGTTACAGCACAGAAGGAGGCCATTCGGCATGTCATGTCCATGCCAGCTCTCTGCAAGAGCAGCTCTCATAGTTCCACTCCCTTGCCCTTTCCCTGTAACCCTGCAAATTCCTTATCTTCAATTTGAAAGCCACAATTGAATCTACCTCCACCATACTCTCAGGCACTGCATTCCAGATCCTAACCACATGCTGCGTAAACATTTTTTACTCATGTTGCCTTTGGTTCTTTTGCCATTCACCTTAAAACGGTGTCCTCTGGTTCTTGACCTCTCCACCAAAGGGAAGTTTCTCTCTCTCTACTCTGTCTAGACTCTTCATGATTTTGAACACTTCTATCAAATCTCCTCTCAACATTTTCTTCTTGAAGGAGAACAGCCCCAGCTTCTTCAATCGATCCTCATAACTGAAACTCCTTATTCCTGGAATCATTCTCGTAAATCTTTTCTGCACCCTGTCTGAAGCCTTCACATTCTTCCGAAAGTGCAGTTGTCAGAATTGGACACAATACTCCAGCTGAGGCCACACCAGTGTTTTATAAAGGATATGGTGTTTAGAAGAATGAGAGGTGATTTCATTGAAACATACAAGATTCTGAAGGGGCTTGACAAGGTAGGCACTGAGAGATTGATTCCCCTGGCTGGGGAATCTATAACATGGGGGCACAGTCTCAGGATAAGGGATCGGTCATTTAGGACTGAGATGAGGAGAAATTTCTTCACTCAGAGGATTGTGAATCTTTGGAATTGTCTACCCCAGAGGGTTGTGGATGTTCCATTATTGAACATCAGCCATGATCATATTGAATGGTTCAAGGGGCTGCATGGTCTCCTCCTGCTCCCATTTCTTATGTTCTTACCATAACTTCCTTGCTTCCATCACAGCACAGGTAGACGCCAGCTGAGTGATGCAGTGGAACCTCATACTGAGATCATGAAATCTCAGCTTGGTGCCATACTGGCTCAGACTGCCTCCATCATGGCTCTGAATACTAGTGGACAAAGTGGCTTGCAGGGTCTCACAGCAGTCCAGCAATCTGTACTTGAACAGATTACTATGATAGCTAAGGCACCACTCCAGGGGAGTGGCAGTGCCTCCGTGGAACAGAACCTGCTGTCCTCTCTTAGGATGACAGCATTCAAATTCTCACCTCTGCCACTCCTCTTGTGCCCTTGTTGGTGCCTTTCAGCCACCCATGCCAAGGTGGTGCAGTCCGACGCCAGGTCTTCAAGGCACAGAGCTGCTCGAGGGTATCCTACAAAGACATCTGCAGTGTAAGTCAGCAGCCTTCCACCAGCCATGCTGCAGCCACTGGGGTAACACTGTTTAGGAGCACTAGACCAGGCAAAGGCATCCACAAGACAGGCACTAAGGGAACGCACAAGCTGATCAGTTGAGTTTTATATGGATTATTAGATATTTGTAGCATGAGTGTGATAAGGAATTGTTGTCTTGCAGTGCCTTTTATTTCAGGAATGTGGCAAGAGGACACTTTGATGGTGCATAACTGAGGGATGATCAGGTGAAGAACTGTTGGACAATGTGGATCTGGGGCTGTATTCATGGGAACTGGAATCAAATTAGATGCTCATGGACAGCCTATCCAGCACGTGGATGTGTCGGATGCATCCTCTCTTCCTCCTCCTCTTCCTATTCCCGAGGTCGTTGCTGAATCGGTGGTGGCAAGGGCTGTGCCCTCATGATTGCCAGGTTGTGGAAAATGTACCATGAAATGGAACGCTCACTCCAGGGAGAACTGGAGGGCTTCTCCAAAGCAGTTGAGGAAACAGTGTCATTGCTTCAGCATGCTAGTGGTCTGATGGATGATGTTCTTTTTGGCAGCATGGCTGACTATTTGTGGTGAGGTTGCGGAGGCAAGTCATCAGCCAGGTCTAGCGTAGATAACCCTTGTCACCTAGCAGCCACCTTCGGTTTGATGTAGTGACTGGAAGATTGCTGGAACAATGGACTGACACAGGATGAACACATCATGTCTGCTGCCACGATAACAGGCATTCACCAGCATGATGTACTGAATCTCCACCTGCACATCGAGATAATGCTACCCTTTGCACTTTTGGTACATCTCAGCGGTTGCTAAGTCATGTGTATGTGGTCAATGGCAATCTGCTCCATGGAGAATCCTGTTATCCTGGCAAAGCCATGTACACATTCTGCCTGCCTATCATTCAGAGAGAACATAATGAAGTCCTCTCTCCTGGCATATAGAACCTCTATCACCTCTCTGATGCAGCAAAGGACAGTGAACTTTGAGATGTTAAATATGTTGCTGTTCCAGCTTGGAAGAATCGCGGCGTAGAAGTTGAGGGCCATGGTTACCTTTACTGCCACAACCAGCACTGCTCTGGCATGGCTTTGAGGCTGCAGGTCTGATTGCAAGAGAAGGCAGAGTTCTGAGCATTTCCTTCGTGAATCGCAGCCACCAAACACACTGTCCCTGATTTAGGTAGAGGTAAGAGAAGTGCTCCCAGAAGACCCTAGGTGGATAAGGCCTCCTGTTGAGACTTCTCATTTCCCCTCCTCCTCCTCCCTCTGTGAGCAGTTTGCCCTCTCCTTTTCTACCTCTGCACCATTTCCCTCTCATGCTGCAACCCAAGGGGCACCCATGACTGGGAGCAAGTGCTGTGTGCAGAGCCCTTACAGTAGCAATCAACGCCTTCTTGACATGCACACTGCACCCTGTGGACTTCACCAACTGTAAGCAACTCCTCAAAACACAGCCTCCTTAAGCAATCAGGATGCCTAGCCCATAGATAACTCTACTGCAGGGCTCATTTTGCTGTTTCATGCTTCTTAATCAAGAGTTGACAATGCAGGTGTTGAATAGCATGAATTCTACAAGTTCGGGCGCACGCAGGAGACATACCATGTGGGCGGTGCAGGAAGCGGCCATGACACAAGTAGGTCTTTGCAGCACTGCTAGAAGTGGCACTATGCAATTCAATTTCACGCAGTCCGCAGTATTTTGCTAAGTTATCTCAAAGAAATTGACAGGGCTTACAGTCTAGCTGTACAGTTCTAAACCTCTATGCTTATCATTCACGCCACACAAGTGACAGGCAAAGACTATTTCAAACAAGAGAGAATCTAACCATCTGCCCTTGATATTCAATGGCATTACCATCGCTGAATTCCCCACTATCAACATCCTGGGGGATTACCATTGACCAGAAACTGAACTGGACCAACCACATAAATACTGTGGTTACAAGAGCAGGTCAGAGGCTGGGAATTCTGCAGCGAGTAACTCACCTCCTGACTCCCCAATGTCTGTCCACTGTCTACAAGGCACAAGTCAGGAGTGTGATGGAATTCTCTCTGCCTGCCTGGATGGGTGTAGCTCCAACAACACTCAAGAAGCTCAACAACATCCAGGACAAAGCTACCTGCTTGACTGGCACCCCATCCACCACCTTCAACATTCACTCTCTTCACCACCAATACACAGTGGCAGCAGTGCGTGTGCCATCTACAGGATGCACTGCAGAAAATCACCAAGTCTCCTTCGACAGCACCTCCCAAATCCATGACCTTTACCACTTAGAAGGACAAGGGCAGCAGATGCATGGGAACACCACCACCTGCAAATTTCCCCCCAAGCCACGCACCATCCTGATTTGGAACTATATTGCTGTTCCTTCACTGTCGCTGGGTCAAAATTCTGGAACTGCCTTCCTCATAGCAATGTGGGTGTACCTACCCCACATGGTCTGCAGCAGTTCAAGAAGGCAGCTCACCACCACCTTCTCAAGGGCAATTAAGGATGGGCAATAAATGCTGGCCTAGCCAGCGACGCCCACATCCCAGGAACAAATAAAAAAATTAGAACTCACAGATCTTATCTTTCAGATTTTTTAAATTCCATGCAACACAAAGACTAACTATTTAGTAGAAGTGACAGCTCTTTATTATTTGGTGGCTGGTATTCATTTGGGTTTCCTATGGAATCGACTGGAAGTTGCTTATCCCGCACTCCGGACAATGGATAAGACAGTCTGTCATATTACTACTCAAAGCCTTTCATGTGAGAGTAGTTTGCTCTGCTGTTCTCTATTAAAAATGCTGGAATGCAGTATAATATGTCAAGACAAGCAAAACGTAATAATTCACAAGTGAGTTGAAGTGATTCACAGTGCAGGCATTATCCTAAAAGAAGAGATAAGAAGTTCACAATGTCATTGGAAAAATACCCTGCTGGCTACTATTAACATGCATTATTTTTCCTGAACTATTCTAAGTAGTCAATGTAGCATCTATTCTCACAAAAATTAAACAGCTCAGAAAACTTAAAGGCATACAGGTCATGAAGTGACAAAGGTTCTTTGAATTTTTGGGAGGGAGTTGAGCCACATGCTATTTGGGTTATTACACTGGTCAGTGAATGTAAGTACTGCATGTAAGGCAAGTTCTTCCAGTGTTTGTTTTTACCTTGAAGCAAGTGCCATATATTAGTTATTTTATAAAATTGAGGTACCATTAGATATAAATAAAATAAATAAAAGTAATTGAAAGATAAGGAGCAAGTCTCAGCAACCAGTCTGCATTCTATTTTCTTCCTCATTACTCTGCTAATTTTCTGCCCGCATTTCATCCTCTCCTAAAGAATTGTTGACAAAGCACTGTTGCGTGAATACTGGATGTCCGCCGGTACCTCATCCTCTGATAGTTATTCATGTGTGAGCATAAGTGGTGAATGTTGCTCAAGGGGGAATCAGAGGTGAGGCTTTAATGTCTCCTCACTGGACTATGCTTTCCACATGCACTTCCAGCAGGGGATTGCTGGAGAACAGTCAACAAAAGAGTCCCTGGCCAATTCTTTCCCCTTCCTGACCCAGGAATGTTGAGGTCGATTGTAGCACTGACTGATACTGTCCTGTTTTGTATGTCTCGGCTAATCGCTGTCCTTACCAAGCGAAACATGAGGGAGCTGAACAGTCCTCTTTTTATTTTAAAAAAAAACAGAATTTTGATTATCTTTTCTAATCTTTTATATTTCCAGTGCTTCCAATTTTTAATATTATTTTGATAGCATTTCTCACTATTGGTCTAGTGTCTTAGAATGTTAACCTGTCAATCTCGTTCAAGCCACTGCTCAGCCGCTCCCTACTGGGAAATACTCTAGGTAAAACCTATGGTCAATTAGAGATAAACTTCTTGTTATTGGAAATTTCTCTGGATTGGCAGCTGTTTGATTCTCCTCCAGGTTATTGCAAGATTCGAAAATAACAGGAAATAGCTATTTTTTTAAGATTGTTCAGTTGTGATTTATTGGTGTTTTATATGAAGTGTGATATCCTGAGTATGATGTCTGCAGTGTGATGTCCAGAGTGTGACACAAGCTCTCAAAAATATTTTTATCAATAGCTTTTTTTCCGGTGATGAATTTTATTTGATCCGAGGTACTAACTTAAAAAGAATTTTGAATCTTACAGTATGAGGAAGTTGAAAAGTGAACCCTGATAAATACCAAACAAATAGCTGCCGAGCATGGGGAAACAGATCAATGCACAAAAGGTGACCATGGGAATTTACAATACAAATATTAAGGAGCTAATAGGACACTTTGAAGGATTACATGCACAACTTCAAGAATTGGATCAGGACACTCATGGTGTTGGGGATAAAGGATTACATTCAGGTCTGACAGAGCATATGGCAAGCCCTGTCAGGCTCAGAAGAATGTTACCACCACATTTAGAATTTTGCCTGGGCTTGTTCTCCAACATGGTTTGAACATCTGAAGATTCCCATGGAAACATTGATGTCATGCCTGATTTCCTATTTGCTTGAATTTACCTGTTAACCTATTGTATCAAGCTAAAAATAACTCACTGGAGAGTTAGTCTCCTGGTGTCCAATGGCAGATTTGAACTGTTTCGATGGAAATCATCCAGTAGGATTTGTCAAATTATCTACCATGATAATAAAAATTGAGCCAGCGAAAAATAAATCCCATCAGCAATAAAATAAGTCATCAAATCCCACAGCAACACTTGTTACTACGACAAGTAAACATCACCACAAGGTGAAAATCAAACCCTTTGGTTAAATCAATGAGTTTTATTTGTGGTTCAGTTAGTAGCACTCTCACCTCCGAGTTGCAAAGTTCTAGGTTCAAGCCTCACTCCAGGGCTTAAATACAAATATCAAGGCTGAGTCTCCAGTGCAGTACTGAGGGAGTGCTGAAGTGTCACGGGTGCTGTCTTTTGGATGAGGCATTAAACTGAGGCTCTATCTGCCTGCTGAGGTGGATATAAAAGAACCCATAGCACTATTTTGAAGAAAAGCAAGGGAGTTATCCATTGTGTCCTAACCAATGTTTATCCCTCAATCAACATCATGAAAACAGATTATCTGGTCATTATCACATTGCTGTTTGTGGGAGGTCAATGTGCACATATTGGCTTCTGTGTTCCCTACAAGCAGAATGATGGACGAAATATTACGACCCTCCCCCAACGAGTAGGCTGGTGGTGGTGGGGGTGGGGGGGCATGCCATTCCCAACCCCCTCCCAACCCCGCCTCAATTTTACACGGGTTGGCAGCAGTGAGAAACAGCCCACCCACCCCAGGCCAATCAAGGCCCTTAAGTGGCCAATTAACTGCCACTTAAGGGCCTCCTTCCACCGCCACTGGTATTTTACCCTGTGCCCCACCAAGGGCCGCCCCCGAAGCCCCAACCGCACCCACCACACAACATTCCTCACCCCCTCCAACTGACCCCCCCCCCCCCCCTCTTGCCTCGTCGGGGCACAGCTAATTGTCCCCGGCAAGGCCCCAAAAACTTAACTGAGTTCCGGGGCTGTCCTTCACCTAGCTTGCGAGGGTTGGGTGTTTTCCCAGCAGTGGCCACTGCTCCCAATGGTGCTGCTGGGACTTAGAGCTGCTGGCCCACTGATTGACCAGCAGCTCCATTAAGCGGGACTTCCTGCCTCAAGGAGGTGCATGTCCCGCCCAATTCTAGCTAAGGGCCTGGGGAGCGGAAAATCACAGCGTGGCTCCCCAGGCCCGGCGGAGGTGGGCTTGTCCCCAACTTTTCGGTCGGTGAGCGGGACCTCCCGCCCAACGTTAAATTCCATCTGAGTTCTTCATGTTGTCCAATGCAACAAAATAAGATGCATGGAGTCCAGTTTGCTGAAGATCTCAAACAAGTTTATTAACAGCTAAACTATTATATACAGTACAGAGCAAACAATTTACAGAACCTTCGTCTGGGTGTCACAGTTGCAGAGAGCCTCTGGATTGTAGTCACATGACTACATCCTGGTACTTACCTCATTAGCGTACTGAGATCTTAAAGGGCCATCACTCTTAAAGGCAACCATACAACATCCCCTTTCTTTCCAAAGTTAAGTCTTGTTTCAGTGGTTTGACAACTCCTCCAGATCTGGTTATGGTAAAAACTTCTGAGAATGTGGATTTCACCCTTAGTTGTTTTTGTTTGGCAGGCATCATGTCAATGTGTTGGTTCTTGTCCTGTTATTCCATCACTTCCTCATCGTCGGAGTGTGGTCTTTCGAGTCCGCAACACAATTGGAGTATTGCACATTTCTCTTAATTGGCTTTGGTACTTCTCAACACCACAGTAAGATGTTGTAATCTCGTAGGACCTAGGCTCACTGCATACTTTGGATACCTCTGCGGGTATTGTGAGGCGTATGACCCTGGCCTTTTGTCCTATGTGTAGCTGAGATAGTTCTGCATGTCGGTCATGCAGAATCTCACTTGTTTCTCGAGCAGTGTCTCCTGCATTTCAGAGAATTTGGTTGGATGATGGTTTGGCAGAATCGTTCACACTGGTCTGCAAACATGATCTCTGCTGGTGACAGTAAGCCCATATCCATAGATGTAGCTCGGAGGTGTAGCATTGCAACACAAAAATCTTGTTTCGTTGCCCTACACTTCAGGATAAGTGATTTAACTGTACAAACCAATCGCGCAGCAAGACCATTAGCTCTAGGGTAATGTGGTTATGACATCACATGGTTCATGCCACATTTGGCACACATATCCTTGAAAGGTTTACCTGTATACTGTGGCCCATTGGCAGAAATGATTTCTTCAGGTGCACTGAATATGGCACTCAATGTGGCTGTGATAACCACGCTTGAAGTGTCTTTTACCTGTCTGACAATTGGAAATTTGGAGAAATAATTGGTGACTAATATGAACTCGTCTCCAATAATGGAAAATAGATCAGTGAAAATTTTGGACCAAGGGACTGATGGAGTCTCGTGAGGGTGTAGAGATTCTTTGCGTTGTTGTGGCTGGTGGCTCTGGCATGCCTTGCACATCCTCACTAACCTTTCAATGTCACTGTTGATCCCTGGCCAATAAACAGTGTCTCATGCTAGTCGTCTGGTTCACTCTATGCCCATATGGCCTTGGTTTTTCTTCTTTGATTTTGCCATTTACCGCAATATCATCGGCAATACATATACATCCAGTCATGTTTTCTCTAATTCAGTCCATATGCTGCTGAAACAGATCTTGACTGACAGATAAGCCAAAGGGTAGTCTCTGGAAGCAATATCTTCCAAATGGTGTTCTGAAGGTTGTGACTTCTTGAGATTCCTTAGCTAGGTGTGCCAACCAATATCCATATTTAGCATCCAACTTGGAGAAGAAATTGTCTCCTGTAAACTTAGGATTCAATTCCTCTAATGTTGGAATCTTGTGAACACATCTCTTTTGGGAGCAGTTTCGATGCCTCGGATATAAACGTACCCTGATTGCTCTATCATTCTTTAGTATGCACATAATTGAGCTGCACCAGTCTGTGTCATGATGCACATGACGGATGATGCCATTGCGTTCCATGTCATCTAACTCGTGCTTAAGCTTTTCTTGTATGTGCATGCTGCACTTTCTGGGAGCATCGGTTGACAGAATTGCAACCTCTCTGAGGTGCAGTCCGTCTCATCGCCTTTGAAATTTCTTATGGCGTCGAACCTGTCTGGGTACATTTGTTGTAGGTCATGGACTGACTCAATGGGGTGGCCCTTGGTCTCTTCTGCTGTAATGGGTACCCTGGTGACCTTATGGATAGTCATGATGTTGAGGTCCTTACATGCTGGTAGTCCTGCCACTGCTGGTCCACTCTTGTCTACCAGGTAGAATATTGGTTTCCATGCCGACCTGTCATAGCTACATTGCATTGTCAATGTGCCACTGCAAGGAATATGTGACCCATTGTACGTAAATAACCTTGCAGTTGTCAGTTGTATCATTAATTTTCAACAACTCCAATACATATCCTTCAGGATTCAGACTGAAAGGATACTTGCACTAGCTCCAGTGTCAATCTTAGCCCTGAGTGTGTGTTTGCCAACTTACTTTGGGCACGTGATGTTAATGGTAGCAAAAGCTTCCAGTTGTTTGACTTCATCAACATGATGTGTCAGGTACACAATGTGAAATGTCTGCTCGTCTTTTGGCTGAGAATTGCTTCTCTCTGAGTCTTGTCTCTAGTCTGTTTCACTGTGGACTTCATGTATCAGCTTTCACTATGTAGGTCTCTGGTGCTTTCCTTGCTGCTGTTGCCCTGTTGCGGCACCTATCAGCTGTTTGTTTGTGTCCTACTGTGACTTCTGGCTGCGTCTTTGGAGGCAGATTTCTTGCATCAGTGGGTCCAGTGTCTTTTTGCATCGCACACCTTGCACAGGTCTTGAAATGCAGGACAACTTTGCGGTGAGTGGGACAAATCAGCTTGCTTGGTCTTTTCAACCTGGTTTTCATGCCAAAACTGTTAGCTACACCTAGTACTTGCAGATGCTGATGTCCAGCTATGATGACTTTGTATTTCCTGCCATCTTCGAGCAGCACATCAATGCTGTGACTTTTCTTTTTTCCCAAGAGGTCTTTCTGAAATACTTCAATGGGTGTTGAGACAATTACCAGCACCATTAGTCGCTCCGACAGCTCAGTTTCTGAAAAGTCACATTCGTTGCCCTGACTACAGCATCCGCTGATGAACTAGTCTATTGAGTCCTGTGACTGTTGCCTGTAGGACATCAATTCCAGGCGGTAAATTCTAAAATTCACTCTTAATCGGAACTGATCTTCTAGCAGTTTTTATATTATTGTGGGATCTTTCTTGTCCTCTTCAGATAAGCCAGAGGTATTGATTCTGTATAATCCCTCATTTCCAACTGTTATCAGTATTTTTAGAGCTTGATTCTCTGGTTGTACAGTCACTTGGTCTGTGAAGCATAACTGTATTCTTTGTTTAAAAAGTTTGAACTTGGATAAAGTATCAATAGCCTTCCAGTTCATGCTGGGAAATTTGGTATCCATCTTTCTGCTGTTCCTTTGCTTAAAAATTGCTTTAAAGCTTGTTCTATGATTCTGCACTGTTTCCCCTTTAAGAAACTCTCTGTTATTTAGACTGGCTGCTTTGATGGAGAGGAGCAGGTGTTTTGCAGTGCTCTCTGTTAATTTGCTTGCAGCACTTAAGCTTGTCTGTTTACACAGCCATTCAATAGGCAGTTTAATTGATTTTTTTGGCTACAATTTGTGTTCTTCATGTTCGAGTGGTTTAATGATTTTTTAAACTTTGGTTGCATGGATAGCAACTTTGCAGTGATTGGAGGTTTCCCACACTTTTTGCAATCAGATGCCTCCTGAAATGGTGTCACCCTCGATCAGCCTGGGGGAGGAGTTGGGTCTTCCCCATTTTTTTTAATGGAGCCTTTGAAAAAAGTCAACTTTTTAAGCTCTTCAAAGCCTTTTTTAAAAAAACAGGGATTCCTCAACCGTTGACACAATGACTCACCCAATCGCAGGAATTTATTTGCAGCCTGTTGTTCGAGGCTCCGTCATCTACAGCTGGAGGTAAGTTCTTTTCTCTCTCCACTGTTTGGGCCAGTATTTCTTTTGAACTTGCTCTCTATTGGCTGTAGAAAGGGTCATTTTTACAGCTGTTTTACCTTTGGTCTTCAATCTTAGACTTTGTCTTTCAACCACAGCTGCCACCATGTAATGAGTTCTTTATGTTGTTTGATGCAACATAAAATAGGTGTGTGGAGTTCAGTTTGTTGAAGATCTCTAACAGGTTTATTAACAGCTAAACTATTATATACAGTACAGAGCGAACTATTTACAGAACCTTCATCTGGGTGTTACAGTTGCAGAGAGCCTCTAGTTTGTAGTCACATGACTAGATGCTGGTAGTTAGCTCATTAGCATACTGAGATCCTCAAGGGACATCACTCTTAACGGCAATCATACAACATCAACAGTGACTACACTTTAAAATACTTCATTGGCTGCAAAGTGGTTTGAGGTGGCTGTGAAAAGTGCTGTATAAATGCAAGTCTTTCCTTTAAAGATGAAGTGTCCATATCTGAAGCATTAACTTATCTGTTTTTTTCCCCAGATGCTGACTGACTTTGAGTGTTTTCTGCATTTTCTATTTTTGTTTCAAATGTATAAATGTATTTCCTTTTCAGACAGCTGAGTCTGAAGGTGATGTGGGCTTTCAATAGCAGATAACCTGAGGTAGGGCAGACCCTAGGGAGGCGAAAGTAGGTGGTCTTTGTGGTGGAGAAAATAACAACAACTTGCATTTATATTGCACCTTAAAAGTAGTAAAACATCCTAAGGTGCTTAAGTATGGGGTCAGTAGCTTAACTTGGGGTCAAATGGGAGAAAAACATTGCAAACAGTCTTGCTCAACCTGGGACAATGGCTGGAATGGGGGATGGAATCGGTGACAAGACTACAGAATTGAGGATGGGTGTGGGGGGTGGGGTCCATAGAAGATGCCTTTGATCTTCCTGATGTTTAACTAGAGGCAAGTGTAGCTCATCCAAGGGTGCATGTCAGACAAGCAATCTGACAACACGGAGGCAGTTCTGAAGCAATCTATGTTGATCTCCCTGGTTAATATTAACCTTCTCTGCTCTTCAGATAGTCCAAGATAATAAATCCTTGGCTTCTAAATGCTTCCATCTGAATATACTGATTTTTCTGAATTGTTTCCTCCTTGTACTCAGTCTAGTTGCTCCTTATGTTCATTCTCAGCAAGAACAATGGCTGCTTTTATTCCAATCAAAGACATTTAAGGATGACAGAAAAGTAGGAACCTTTGTGCATTTTTTGAAACCTCCAATTAGTTCTAAATTGACAACAGGCTGTAGTCAGAGTGGACATAGCAAAGGTAGATTAGATCTGTCACCCATTTCCCAAATTGATGAAATTATCAGTCTTTAAAACTGTAGAAAGTAGTTAGTTTCTGCCCAAATGAGTATAAGATGAAGATTTGAGGTAAAAATCAACCAAAAATTGATTTCCTCCCAACATCTAATTCTTCCTCTAGTGGAAATTATTCAGAGAACTTAAGGTACCTGAAAAAAATCGCCCTACAGCTTCCACTAAACATCTTTACGTATGACTGTATAGAAAAACATGCATTCAGGTTTTTAAGAATTATATCAGTAGCTGCATTTATCTGACCTCCTTTGTTTTTTTTGGAACATTTGAGCCTTGACTTTCTGAGAAATAATTTTCTGCCACACAATCATAAAAAAGTTCATAAAAAGTGCAATCAATTAATATTACAGTACCAGTCAACAATAAATCACAGCATACACCCATAAAGTGCATCTCTATTAAGTATTTTGGATCAAAAATAAGGCCGTCCTGTTCAGAACATCAGCCAAGTGGAAACAGGAAAGGTTTGCTTAATCATTAATCTAAGCAAAATCACGTTCCCACGTAGGTTAAGATTTTGAAAGCCAAAGGGATGAAATTCTCACTAGAAGGAATTTGACCCACCCTATTACTAATAAAATACCCAAAACTAAAACTAATTATGAATAAGGAACTTCTGAATACTGTAAATGAGACAAGTAATAAAAAGGAATAAAGAAACTTTAGACAAATGGTCCACTACTAACAGCGTGTATTTACTATGGAGCTAGTACCTGGCATGTTCCAAAAGTGTTGCATTTTAACTTATCCTGCCGGTAAATTAAGATATCCAATTTGACTTCAAACAAGATTTTTCTACGATAATGAGTGAGAATAAGCTATTTGAACTGTGCAAATGAGGTGTCAATGCACTTGGGGTGGTAAAAGGTAGAACATGTAACTCAAAAAAGAAACAAGAGACTGCAATTTAATGAGATGGAACTTCATATAATGATTACACAGCACAGTTATTAGGGATGGGTAATCAATGCTGGCCTTGCCAGCGACGCTCACATCCCATGAATGAATAAAAAAAACAAGATTGACCACAAAGAGCTATAATCAGTCATGAGTTGTCATTATCAAAATGTCAATTGATATTCAATGCTGTATAGAACAGCAGAACGCTGTTACAAAAGGCGGAAGTGAATTGAAAAGTGTTGCTGAAATTCAATTGCAATAAAAAAAGCAAAATAATGATTTTTTTTTTAAAACATTCATTCTGTGGATATGGGCATCAGCAGCAAGGCCAGTATTTATTGACCATTCCTAATCAGCCTTGAAATGTTGGTGATGAACCATCTTCTTGAAATGCTGCAGTTCTGTGTGGTGAAGGTGCTCCCACAGTGCTGTTAAGCAGGGAATTCCAAGACTTCAACCCAACAGCCATGAAGGAAAGGCGATATAAATTCAAATCAGGATAATATGTGACTTGAAAGTGATGGCGTTCCCGTGCATTTGCTGCTCTTGTCCTTCTAGGTCGTGGAGGCTGTGGGTTTGGGAAAAGCTGTCGAATTGGAAAGGCAAAACCTAGAAATATATACATGATGGAAGAATGAACAAATTAAAGCAAATATATTTATATTGCCCCTTATCAAATCCTCTGGATGTCCTAAACTGCTTCAAAACCAAATAATTATCAATGATAGGCAGCTGCTATTGTTACATTGGCAAAGGTTGTAGAAGATGACTACAGAATTGTTGAGTGGCTCTGGCCCTTCTAAATCTGTGCCACTCAAAACATCCAGAAGGGACAGATCACCCACTTTATGAGGTAATGTAAAACATCCTTGGCATAGTACATTTCAGGGATACTAATTTTGGCAACAATTCGACCATATTACAGAACATTTGGAATTAGACTGGGCACAGTTAGCACAGCAGGTTTGTTATTTAGTCGTCTTGTCTTCCTCGTCACCCTCTTATCACATAGAAACCCTCTGAAGCCAGCCCTTGAGTCCTTAGGCAAGGCTTAAGGATTACGAAATCAAGGTGAGTAGATGTTGTTAAGACACAGATCAGCCATGATCTAATTGAATGGCATAACAGGGTCCAGGGCTGAATGGCCTACTCTGTTCCATATTTTGATGGCTCTCCAGCTGACGGCTTCTGCTCCTCATTGTCCCAAAGATCCAGAACCAGAGGGAAATATATTTGCTGCCTGCCAGAAGTTGGAGGAGGTGCAGTATAGGCCAGTCGCTTTTTTTTTGTTCATTTCATGGGATGTGAGCATTGCTGGCAAGGCCAGCAATTGTTGCCCATCCCTAATTGCCCTTGAGAAGTTGGTGATGAGCTGCCTTCTTGAACCGCTGTAGTCCATCTGGTGCAGGTACACACACTGTGCTGTCAGGAAGGGAGTTCCAGGATTTTGATCCAGTGTCAATGAAGGAATGGTGATATATTTCCAAGTCAGGATGGTGTGTGGCTTGGAGGTGACCTTGCAGATGGTGGTGTTTCCATGCATCTGCTTTCCTTGTCCTTCTAGGTGGAAGAGGTCATGGGTTTGGAAGGTGCTATCAAAGAAAGCATGGTGAGTTGCTGCAGTGCATGGTATACACTGTTGCCACTGTGCGCCAGTGGTGGAGGGAGTGAATGTTGAAGGTGTTGGATGGGGTGCCGATCAAGCAGGCTGTTTTGTCTTGGATGATGTCGAGATTCCTGAGTGTTGTTGGAACCACACCCTTCCAGGCAAGTGGAGAGTATTCCATCGCACTCCTGCCTTGTACCTTGTAGTTGGTGGGCAGGCTTTGGGGAGTCAGGAGGAGAATTATTCATCACAGATTTCCTGGCCTCTGACCTGCTTTTGTAGCCAGAGTATTTATGTGGCTGCTCCAGTTCAATTTCTAGTCAATGGTAACCTTTTGGATATTGATATGGGGGATTCAGCAATGGTAATGCCATTGATTGTCAAGGGGAGATGGTTAGATTCACTTTTGCTGGAGATCGTCATTGCCTGCCACTTCTATGATGTGAATGTTACTTGCTACTTATTAGAATTAGAATTAGAATTAGAATATTACAGCGCAGTACAGGCCCTTCGGCCCTCGATGTTGCGCCGACCTGTGAAACCATCTGACCTACACTATTCCATTTTCATCCATATGTCTATCCAATGACCAATTAAATGCCCTTAAAGTTGGCGAGTCTACTACTGCTGCAGGCAGGGCGTTCCACGCCCCTACTACTCTCTGAGTAAAGAAACTACCTCTGACATCTGTCCTATATCTATCACCCCTCAACTTAAAGCTATGTCCCCTCGTGTTTGCCATCACCATCCGAGGAAAAAGACTCTCACTATCCACCCTATCCAACCCTCTGATTATCTTATATGTCTCTATTAAGTCACCTCTCCTCCTCCTTCTCGCCAACGAAAACAACCTCAAGTCCCTCAGCCTTTCCTCGTAAGACCTTCCCTCCGTACCAGGCAACATCCTAGTAAATCTCCTCTGCACCCTTTCCAAAGCTTCCACATCCTTCCTATAATGCGGTGACCAGAACTGCACGCAATACTCCAGGTGCGGTCTCACCAGAGTTTTGTACAGCTGCAGCATGACCTCGTGGCTCCGAAACTCGATCCCCCTACTAATAAAAGCTAACACACCATATGCCTTCTTAACAGCCCTATTAACCTGGGTAGCAACCTTCAGGGATTTATGTACCTGGACACCAAGATCTCTCTGTTCATCTACACTACCAAGAATCTTCCCATTAGCCCAGTACTCTGCATTCCTGTTACTCCTTCCAAAGTGAATCACCTCACACTTTTCCGCATTAAACTCCATTTGCCATCTCTCAGCCCAGCTCTGCAGCCTATCTATGTCCCTCTGTACCCTACAACATCCTTCGGCACTATCCACAACTCCACCGACCTTAGTGTCATCTGCAAATTTACTAACCCACCCTTCTACACCCTCTTCCAGGTCATTTATAAAAATGACAAACAGCAGTAGCCCCAAAACAGAACCTTGCGGTACACCACTAGTAACTAAACTCCAGGATGAACATTTGCCATCAGCCACCACCCTCTGTCTTCTTTCAGCTAGCCAATTTCTGATCCAAAGCTCTAAATCACCTTCAACCCCATACTTCCGTATTTTCTGCAATAGCCTATCGTGGGGAACCTTATCAAACGCCTTACTGAAATCCATATACACCACATCCACTGCTTTACCCTCATCCACCTGTTTGATCACCTTCTCGAAAAAGTCAATAAGGTTTGTGAGGCACGACCTACCCTTCACAAAACCGTGCTGACTATCGCTAATGAACTTATTCTTTTCTAGATGATTATAAATCCTGTCTCTTATAACCTTTTCCAACATTTTACCCACAACCGAAGTAAGGCTCACAGATCTATAATTACCAGGGCTGTCTCTACTCCCCTTCTTGAACAAGGGGACAACATTTGCTATCCTCCAGTCTTCCGGCACTATTCCTGTCGACAATGATGACATAAAGATCAAGGACAAAGGCTCTGCAATCTCCTCCCTAGCTTCCCAGAGAATCCTAGGATAAATCCCATCTGGCCCAGGGGACTTATCTATTTTCACACTTTCCAAAATTGCTAACACCTCCTCCTTGTGAACCTCAATCCCATCTAGCCTAGTAGCCTGAATCTCAGTATTCTCCTCGACAACATTTTCTTTCTCCACTGTAAATACTGACGCAAAATATTCATTTAACGCTTCCCCTATCTCCTCTGATTCCACACACAACTTCCCACTACTATCCTTGATTGGCCCTAATCTAACTCTAGTCATTCTTTTATTCCTGATATACCTATAGAAAGCCTTAGGGTTTTCCTTGATCCTATCCGCCAATGACTTCTCGTGTCCTCTCCTTGCTCTTCTTAGCTCTCCCTTTAGATCCTTCCTGGCTAGCTTGTAACTCTCAAGCGCCCTAACTGATCCTTCACGTCTCATCCTAGCATAAGCCTTCTTCTTCCTCTTGACAAGCGCTTCAACTTCTTTAGTAAACCACGGCTCCCTCGCTCGACAACTTCCTCCCTGCCTGACAGGTACATACTTATCAAGGACACGCAGTAGCTACTCCTTGAATAAGCTCCACATTTCGATTGTTCCCATTCCCTGCAGTTTCCTTCCCCATCCTACGCATCCTAAATCTTTCCTAATCGCATCATAATTTCCTTTCCCCCAGCTATAATTCTTGCCCTGCGGTATATACCTGTCCCTGCCCATCGCTAAGGTAAACCTAACCGAATTGTGATTACTATCACCAAAGTGCTCACCTACATCTAAATCTAACACCTGGCCGGGTTCATTACCCAGTACCAAATCCAATGTGGCATCGCCCCTGGTTGGCCTGTCGACATACTATGTCAGAAAACCCTCCTGCACACACTGGACAAAAACTTATCAGCCCAAGCCTAAATGTTGTGCCGGTCTTGCTGCATATGGATATGGACTGCTTCAGTATCTGAGGAGTTGTGAATGGTACTGAACATGGTGCGATCATCAGTGAACATCCCAACTTGTGATGGAGGGAAGGTCAGTGATGAAGCAGCTGAAGATGGTTGGGGCTTGGACACTACCCTGAGGCACTCCTGCAGCAATGTCCTGGGGCTGAGATGATTGGCTTTCAACTACCACAACCATCTTCCTTTGTGCTAGCTAAGACTCCAACCAGTGGAGCATTTTCTACTTGATTCCCATTTATTCCAGTTTTGCTAGGGCACCTTGATGCTACACTCGGTCAAATGCTGCCTTGGTATCAAGGGCAATCACTCTCACCTCACTTCTGGAGTTCAGCTCTATTGTCCATGTTTGGACCAAGGCTGTAATGAGGTCAAGAGCCGAGTGGCCCTGGCAGAACACAAACCAAGCAGTTGGTTGCAACCCAAGCCTGGACTCCCAAATAGGCCTCACTTATGTCAGACCAAGTAGCAATGTACCTGGTTGAGCTTGCTGTATCAGATGCCTGATTGTAACCCCAGCCAGGAACAAAGAACAAAGAACAAAGAAAATTACAGCACAGGAACAGGCCCTTCGGCCCTCCAAGCCTACGCCGATCCAAATCCTCTATCTAAACCTGTCACCTATTTTCTAAGGGTCTGTATCTCTTTACTTCCTGCCCATTCATGTATCTGTCTAGATACATCTTAAATGACGCTATCGTGCCCGCGTCTACCACCTCCGCTGGCAATGCGTTCCATGCACCCACCACCCTCTGCGTAAAGAACTTTCCACGCATATCCCCCCTAAACTTTTCCCCTCTCACTTTGAACTCGTGTCCCCTTGTAATTGAATCCCCCACTCTGGGAAAAAGCTTCTTGCTATCCACCCTGTCTATACCTCTCATGATTTTGTACACCTCAATCAGGTCCCCCCTCAACCTCCGTCTTTCTAATGAAAATAATCCTAATCTACTCAACCTCTCTTCATAGCTAGCGCCCTCCATACCAGGCAACATCCTGGTGAACCTCCTCTGCACCCTCTCCAAAGCATCCACATCCTTTTGGTAGTGTGGCGACCAGAACTGCACGCAGTATTCCAAATGTGGCCGAACCAAAGTCCTATACAACTGTAACATGACCTGCCAACTCTTGTACTCAATACCCCGTCCGATGAAGGAAAGCATGCCGTATGCCTTCTTGACCACTCTATTGACCTGCGTTGCCACCTTCAGGGAACAATGGACCTGAACACCCAAATCTCTCTGTACATCAATTTTCCCCAGGACTTTTCCATTTACTGTAGAGTTCACTCTTGAATTGGATCTTCCAAAATGCATCACCTCGCATTTGCCCTGATTGAACTCCATCTGCCATTTCTCTGTCCAACTCTCCAGTCTATCTATATTCTGCTGTATTCTCTGACAGTCCCCTTCACTATCTGCTACTCCACCAATCTTAGTGTCGTCTGCAAACTTGCTAATCAGACCACCTATACTTTCCTCCAAATCATTTATGTATATCACAAACAACAGTGGTCCCAGCACGGATCCCTGTGGAACACCACTGGTCACACGTCTCCATTTTGAGAAACTCCCTTCCACTGCTACTCTCTGTCTCCTGTTGCCCAGCCAGTTCTTTATCCATCTAGCTAGTACACCTTGGACCCCATGCGCCTTCACTTTCTCCATCAGCCTACCATGGGGAACCTTATCAAACGCCTTACTGAAGTCCATGTATATGACATCTACAGCCCTTCCCTCATCAATCAACTTTGTCACTTCCTCAAAGAATTCTATTAAGTTGGTAAGACATGACCTTCCCTGCACAAAACCATGTTGCCTATCACTGATAAGCCCATTTTCTTCCAGATGGGAATAGATCCTATCCCTCAGTATCTTCTCCAGCAGCTTCCCTACCACTGACGTCAGGCTCACCGGTCTATAATTACCTGGATTATCCCTGCTACTCTTCTTAAACAAGGGGACAACATTAGCAATTCTCCAGTCCTCCGGGACCTCACCCGTGTTTAAGGATGTTGCAAAGATATCTGTTAAGGCCCCAACTATTTCCTCTCTCGCTTCCCACAGTAACCTGGGATAGATCCCATCCGGACCTGGGGATTTGTCCACCTTAATGCCTTTTAGAATACCCAACACTTCCTCCCTCCTTATGCCGACTTGACCTAGAGTAATCAAACATCTGTCCCTAACCTCAACATCCGTCATGTCCCTCTCCTCGGTGAATACCGATGCAAAGTACTCGTTTAGAATCTCACCCATTTTCTCTGACTCCACGCATAACTTTCCTCCTTTGTCCTTGAGTGGGCCAATCCTTTCTCTAGTTACCCTCTTGCTCCTTATATATGAATAAAAGGCTTTGGGATTTTCCTTAACCCTGTTTGCTAAAGATATTTCATGACCCCTTTTAGCCCTCTTAATTCCTCGTTTCAGATTGCGCCTACAATCCCGATATTCTTTCAAAGCTTCGTCTTTCTTCAGCCGCCTAGACCTTATGTATGCTTCCTTTTTCCTCTTTGCTAGTCTCACAATTTCACCTGTCATCCATGGTTCCCTAATCTTGCCATTTCTATCCCTCATTTTCACAGGAACATGTCTCACCTGCACGCTAATCAACCTCTCTTTAAAAGACTCCCACATATCAAATGTGGATTTACCTTCAAACAGCTGCTCCCAATCTACATTCCCCAGCTCCTGCCGAATTTTGGTATAGTTGGCTTTCCCCCAATTTAGCACTCTTCCTTTAGGACCACTCTCGTCTTTGTCCATGAGTATTCTAAAACTTACGGAATTGTGATCACTATTCCCAAAGTAGTCCCCTACTGAAACGTCAACCACCTGGCCCGGCTCATTCCCCAACACCAGGTCCAGTATGGCCCCTTCCCGAGTTGGACTATTTACATACTGCTCTAGAAAACCCTCCTGGATGCTCCTTACAAATTCTGCTCCATCTAGACCTCTAACACTAAGTGAATCCCAGTCAATGTTGGGAAAATTAAAATCTCCTATCACCACCACTCTGTTGCTCCTGCAGCTTTCCATAATCTGTTCACATATTTGTACCTCTATCTCACACTCGCTGTTGGGAGGCCTGTAGTACAGCCCCGACATTGTTACCGCACCCTTCCTATTTCTGAGTTCTGCCCATATTGCCTCACAGCTCGAGTCCTCCATAGTGCCTTCCTTCAGCACAGCTGTGATATCCTCTTTGACCAGTAATGCTTGACCTAGAAATTTGCTGCTGCCATCTCCAACCCAATCCCCACCAATGTCAAGGGTCATGTTTGGAATCCCTGAACCTCCCAGTGAAGGTCAGCACCCAGTGTAACTGCCATCCCAGTTCTTTTTCCATCTTATCCATTACATTCCTTCTAGATTTAAGCCAGATCTCTGTGAATTTTTGAAGTAATTATGAATATAATAATAATAAAAATATAGATTGCACCTTATCACACCAAAATGTCTCAAAATGCTCAAAACAATGAATTAATCTTGAAGTACCATGACTGTTGTCATATGCGAACCATTCTGCAACATTATGATCCCACAAACAAGTTGAACAAAAATGCTGTATTTTTGGAATTTACCTGCATATTTTGTTTTTAGATTAATTGACTAGCTATAAATTATATTTATACCTAGAGAAAAAAAGAACTAAAATTATTCATTTAGGTGGTAAACTATTTCTGAATAAATGTGTAACATTATAGTGAGACAAGGGAGCCAAAGGTTCATTGCCCTTCTGGATTCGCCTACAGTGGGTCCCAGATTTATGTTGGGGATTGCATGTGACTATATGGGACAGAGCTTCTGCCAGCACTATGAGATTAGCAACATAACAGAGGGCAGTCCCAGTGGGTTGGGTCTCCCAACAGTAAGAGTTCCCATGTCTCCTTCATCCTGACATCTTCAGGTGCGGCTGGTGATGTTTAGTGAGGCATTTGAATGGGATGCCTGAATTTCCAAATGCTTCTTCCGCTGATTGCACTTGATCGCTGCCTGGGCATGTTGACGTTGTTCAAACTGGCTGGCACCGTCGTGGATGCTTCTTCTCCATCTTGGGAGGTCTCGGGCAAGTGATTCTCTCGAATCAGTGGAGATGTTACATTTTTTCAGGGAGGCTTTAAGGACATCTTTGTAGAGTTTCCTTTGCCCTCCTAGTTGCCTCTTGCTGTGACAGAGTTTGGAGTAGAAAGCTTGTTTTGGGAGTCTTGTGTCAGGCATGGGGACGATGTGGCCCACCCAACATAACTGACTAGCCATGACCAGTATCTCGATACTGGGGATGTTGGCCTGAATCAGGACACTGATATTGGAGCGCCTGTACTGGCATTGTATTTGCAGGATCTTGCGGAGGCACCGCTGGTGATTTCTCTCCAGGGCTTTGAGATGTCTACTGTACAGTGTCCATGTTTCTGACACATACAGGAGGGCAGGTAACACTGCAGCCCTGTAGACCATGAGCTTGGTGCCAGGTTTGAGGTCTTTGTCGTCTAACACTCTTTTCCTCAGACAACCGAAGGCTGCGCTGGCACACTGGAGGCGATGCTGAGTTTCATCATTGATGTCTTCCCTTGCTGAGAGGAAGCTCCCAAGGTATGAGAAGTGCTCCACATGCACCCCTAGTGGTACAGACAACAGCTTTTTGATGCAAAGCAAGGGACCGCCCTTTACCCTGGGAACTTTGGCATGGTCAGCAATGCGAGTCCTAGGTGGGTAAATCCCATCAATTCCAATCAGGTACAAGGTCTCCTTAGGGAATTCCCATGCAGATTTTCAGCTCCACAATTCATTTCTGCTGATTTTTCAAATTTTATCTTTTCTTCTCCTAGAGTTCAGTTTGATAAGTGCTGGCCATTCTTCATACATGAGTATAGTCAGTGAGTGCTGGCCAGCTAGTTGACTGAAGGGAACATCACAGCTGTAACTGATCCTGTCTTCATTCGAAGCATTCCCAAAGCACACTTTTTCCAAAGGAAATTTCAATAGCCATCAGGAGCAGAAACTGTGGTTAATCTTTCTCCTCCCTGCCTGGGAGTTCTTAAGCTAATTGTACTGTACCACCAGCTGAGATCCTTCTTTTATTTTGAACAGGTCAGCTCTGTGCTTTCAATCAAGAGCAGATGTAGGTTTGAACAGCATTTAGCTGGTTTAACATTTCATGAGAAGACATATGCCAGCTCAGGTCAAGGGTTAATGTGGACCTTGAGGATCAGGTACATTCCATTCATACCGGGGGGGGATTGTTTCTTTCAGTAGAAGTCATATGTTGGTTCAACATATGAGCATATGTTATTCAAATATATCTCCTTAAGAAAGAAGTGTGATAGTTTACTGAGAGGGTGGATAATTCTTTGATCATCAACATCCTTGCCTATACTTTGATGTTTACTTTAACAATAGAAAATGATTAGCTAGGTTTATGGACTTATGAAACGTACTCTGGTATTGTTTTCTATTTCAGCAAACTTTGGCAACACCTCACATTGTCCCTTCGAATTTAACCATATAAGGATACAGCATGGGTATTGTCCTACCTAGCTATATGAAGCACATGTTTAACATGGAGATATAACCCCCTCTCTTGAAAGTGGTATAGTTTCACTGATGCCAATAGCACTCTAGTACCTCAACCTCAATTGTGAGCAGATAAGGTAGTCTAGTTTTTCTGCTGGTCTATCCCCAAATCATACTAATCAGACAGGTGACAGTGGAAATGAATGGAGATCCATTATGCCAGATCTCCACTCACTTTATCATGCATCTCATTCTTTCTTGTCATTTCGGATGACTGAGGAAAGTGCCTGCCCATTTTGGGTGGGTGCATGCAAATTAAGTTTTGATGAAATATTTATACATTCCATTTTCTATCAATTCTGCCTCACCTATACTTATTCATACCCACAGCAGTGTACAATGGTAGACCAGGGCATTAAACAAATACCTAAGCCTCAATATAATGGGAAGGAAGCATAGTCTCATTACAGGCCATAGGTGTGCCTCCTGCCATATCAGTGTAAGCAAAAAGCCAGGTGACTAGGCCCTTTGCATATTCAAAGAAGGGGCCTTCCAGTCATCCCCAAACCTCTCCTGGTCGCCAGCTGATGGCTGGTGTCGGCATTACAGCAAACCGATTATTGAGGCCTCTTCTCTGGCAAGCTTCCTGAGATGCCAATTAGGCTGAAAATGATACCGAATATTAGGTGTATCTTGAACCTGTCCATATAGGTTCAGAGATCATTCCCTGGGGCGACTGTGTACCCATTTCCAGGCGTGAACAGATTTCTAGGCCCTGTCTGACACACACTCCAGTTCTGCAGAAATGCTTTGCGAGTATCCTTCTTTTCAATACAGGACCCATGAAACCTGGATCCTGAAACTCTTCAGCTCAGACTTGGCATATTCTGACCTTCTGGCCGGCAATGGCTTCCTCCTCATGGTCACCATCAGCTGAGGTGTGTTAGCCAATGAAGAGGTGGTCATATTTTAACTAACTCCGTTGATGCGTAAATGGGGAAAGATAAAACTGAGATCAAAGTTCCACAAAGGATTCTCCAATCTCCCATTGTGAATTCAGCAGAAGATCAGTGGAAGCTTTGGAGAATGGCCATTTACAGCATGTCCGATGGATTCTACCAGTCCTCTGCCAATGTTACAGCAGAAGCCATTGAGTTATAGAGTCATTTATGGCATGGAAGGAGGCGATTTGGCCCGTCAAGTCCATACTGGCTCTCTGCAGAGCAATCCAGTCTGTCCCACCGCCCCTGTAGTCCTGCAAATTTATTTCCTTCAAGTGCCCATCCAATTTTCCTTTGAAATCATTGATTGTCTCCACTTCCACCGCCCTCGTGGAGAGCGAGTTCCAGTTCATTACTACTGGCAGCCTAAAAAAGTTCAAATTCCCCTTCATCTCTTGCCCAAAACCTTCAATCTGTTTCTCCTAGTCCTTGCACCATTAGTTAATCGGAACAGATTTTCCTTGTTAACTTATCTAAGCCTATCATAATCTTGTACACCTCTATCAAATCTCACCTCAATCTCCTTTGCTTCAGGGAAAACAACGCTAATTTTTCTAACTTAACCTTGTAACTAAAATCCCCCCTCCCTGCAACCATTCTGGTAAATCTCTGCACCCTCTTAAGGACCCCCAGATCCTTCCTAAAGTGTGGTGACTAGAAGTGGATGTAATACTCTAGTTGGGGCCTAACCAGACCTTTATGAAGGTTCAGCATGACTTTCCTGCTTTTGTACTCTATGTATTTATTTATGTCTTTATCTCTCAATATGTCCTGCCAGCATCCTCATTGGCTACAGGTGAGGTCCCAGAGGACTGGAGTATAGCCAATGTTGCTCCTTTGTTTAAGAAGGGTGGCAAGGGTAATCCAGGAAATTATAGGCCGGTGAGCCTTACGTCAGTGGTAGGGTAACTATTAGAGAGGATTCTTCGGGACAGGATTTACTCCCATTTGGAAACAAACAAACTTATTAGCGAGAGACAGCATGGTTTTGTGAAGGGGAGGTCGTGTCTTACTAATTTGATTGAGTTTTTTGAGGAAGTGACGAAGATGATTGATGAGGGAAGGGCGGTGGATGTTGTCTATATGGATTTTAGTAAAGCCTTTGACAAGGTCCCGCATGGCAGACTGGTGCAAAAGGTGAAGTCACACGGGATCAGAGGTGAGCTGGCAAGATGGATACAGAACTGGCTCAGTCACAGAAGACAGAAGGTAACAGTGGATGGGTGTTTTTCTGAATGGAGGGATGTGACTAGTGGTGTTCCGCAGGGATCAGTTAGAACCTTAGTTAGGCCACACTTAGAATATTGCGTGCAATTCTGGTCGCCACACTACCAGAAGGACGTGGAGGCTTTGGAGAGGGTACAGAGGAGGTTTACCAGGATGTTGCCTGGTCTGGAGGGCATTAGCTATGAGGAGAGGTTGGAAAAACTCGGATTGTTTTCACTGGAACGACGGAGGTGGAGGGGTGACATGATAGAGGTTTACAAAGTTATGAGTGGCATGGACAGAGTGGATCGTCAGAAGCTTTTTCCCAGGGTGGAAGGGTCAGTTACTCGGGGACATAGGTGTAAGGTGCGAGGGGCAAAGTTTAGAGGGGATGTGCGAGGCAAGTTTTTTACACAGAGGGTGGTGAGTGCCTGGAACTTGCTGCCAGGGGAGGTGGTGGAAGCAGATACGATAGCGACGTTTAAGAGACATCTTGACAAATATATTAATAGGATGGGAATAGAGGGATATGGGCCCCGGAAGTGCAGAAGGTGTTAGTTTCGGCAGGCATCAAGATTGGCGCAGGCTTGGAGGGCTGAATGGCCTGTTTCTGTGCTGTACTGTTCTTTGTTCTTTGTTCTTTGTTCAAAGAACAATGCACTTGAACACCCGGATCTCTTTATTCCTGCACATTCTTAGAATTGCATCATTAAGTCTATATTGCTTCACCCTATCCCTTCTGCCAAAATGCATCACATCACACTTCTCTGTATTAAATTCCATCTGCCATTAGTCATTATCCATTTTGCTAGTGTAGCTATGTCCTTTTTTTTTAATTCATTGCTGGGATGCGGGCATTGCTGGCTATGCCAGCATTTATTATCCATCTCTTATTGCCCTTGAGAAGGTGGTAGTGAGCCATCGTCTGGAACCGCTGCAATCCCTGTGGGGTAGGTACACCCACAGTGCTGTTAGGAAGGGAGTTCCAGGATTTTGACCCAGCGACAGTGAAGGAGCGGTGATATGGTTCCAAGTCAGGAACATAGAAACAGAAAATACGAGCAGGAGTAGGCCATTCGGCCCTTCGAGCCTACTCTGCCATTCATTATGATCATGGCTGATCATCCAACTCAGTTACCTGTTCCCACTTTCACCCCATATCCTTTGATTCCTTTAGACCCAAGAGCTATATCTAACTCCTTCTTGAAAACATACAGTGTTTTGGCCTCAACTGCTTTCTGTGGTAGCGAATTCCACAGGCTCACCACTCTCTGGGTGAAGAAATTTCTCCTCATCTCAGTCTTGAAAGGTTTACCCCGTATCCTTAGACTATGACCCCTGGTTCTGGACTCCCCCACCATCGGGAACATCCTTCCTGCGTCTACCCTGTCAAGTCCTGTTACAATTTTATCAGTTTCTATGAGATCCCCCCTCACTCTTCTGAACTCCAGTGAATATAATCCTAACCGACTCAATCTCTCCTCATATGTCAGTCCCACCATCCCAGAAATCAGTCTGGCAAACCTTCACTGCATTCCCTCTATAGCAAGATCATCCTTCCTCAGATAAGGAGACCAAAACTGCACACAATATCCCAGGTGTGGCCTCACCAAGGCCCTGTATAATTGCAGCAAGACATCCCTGCTTCTGTACTCGAATCCTCTCGCTACGAAGGCCAACATACCATTTGCCTTTTTTACCGCCTGTTGGACCTGCATGCTTACCTTCAGCGACTGGTGTACGAGAACACCCAGGTCTCGCTGCATATTCCCCTCTCTCAGTTTATAGCCATTCACATAATAATCTGCCTTCCTGTTTTTGCTACCAAAGTGGATAACCTCACATTTATCCACATTATACTGCATCTGCCATGCATTAACCCACTCACTCAACCTGTCCAAATCGCCCTGAAACCTCTCTGCATCCTCCTCACAACTCACCCTCCTACCCAGTTTTGTGTCATCTGCAAATTTGGAGATGTTTAGTTTAGAGATACAGCACTGAAACAGGCCCTTCGGCCCACTGAGTCTGTGCCGACCATCAACCACCCATTTATACTAATCCTACACTAATCCCATATTCCTACCACATCCCCACCTGTCCCTATATTTCCCTACCACCTACCTATACTAGGGGCAATTTATAATGGCCAATTTACCTATCGTATTACAGGATGGTGTGTGGCTCGGAGGGGAACTTGCAGGTGGTGGTGTTACCATGCATCTGCTGCCCTTGTCCTTCTAGGTGGTAGAGGTTGTGGGTTTGGAAGGTGCCGACTAAGGAACCTTAGTGCGTTGAAGCAGTGCATCTTGTAGATGGTACATACTGCTGCCACAGTGCATCGGTGGTGGAGGGAGTGAATGTTTGTGAATGGGGTGCCAATCTAGCTGCTGCTTTGTCCTGGATGGTGTCGAGCTTTTTGAATGTTGTCAGAGCTGCATCCATCACACTCCTGATTTGTGCCTTGTAGATAGTGGACAGGCACTGGGGAGTCAGGAGGTGAGTTACTCACCGCAGGACTCCTCGCCTCTGACCTGTTCTTGTATCCATGGTATTTATATGGTTAGACCAGTTCAGTTTCTGGTCACTGGTAACCACCAGGATGTTGATGGTGGGGGTTCAGCAATCGTAATGCCATTTAATGTCAAGGGGAGATGATTAGATTCTCTCTTGTTTGAGATAGTCATTGCCTAGCACTTGTGTGGCGCAATTGTTGCAGGAGGTTTGCATCACCATCACTGTTTGCCACTCCTCCAAATTTGGTATCATCGGCAAATTTTGAGATTCTACTCTGTATGCTAAGATCCAAGTCATTTATATATAGCAAAAAAGCAGTGGTCCCAGCACTGACCCTTGAGGAACACAATCATCTACCATCCTCCAGTCTCAAAAACAACTATTTACTACGACTCACTGTTTTCTGTCCTTAAGTTAATTTTTATCCAATTGGACACTGGCCCTCCTATTCCATGAGCTTCAATTTTGATAAACAGCCTTTCATGTGGTACTTTATCAAATGCTTTCTTAAAACCAATAAAAAAAACAACATCCACCCCATTCCCTTCATCAACCTTCTCTGTTACTTCATAAAGAAAATCAATTAGAATAGTCAAGCATGATCTGCCTTTTACAAATCTGTGCTGGCTCTTCTTAAAACCTCTCCAAGTGCCTGTTGATTTTATCCCTGATTATTGTTTCTAAAACTTTACCCACCACTGATGTTAAACTTAGTGGCCTGTAGTTGCTAGGACTGTCCTTACACCCTTTCTTGAATAAGGCTATCCCATTTGCCACTCTCCAATCCTCTGGCACATCCCCCATATCCAGGGAAGATTGGAAGATTATGGCAAGTCCTTCTGCTACTTGCATCCCCACTTCCTTTAGCAACCTGGGATGGAAGCCATCCTGACCAGTTTATTTATCTACCTTAAGCATAGCCATCCTTTGCAGTATCTCCTCCCTCTCAATTTTCCCCTATCCATTGGATCTACTCTCACCACTTCTACCGATATTTTGTCAGATTCCTCTTCTTTAGTAAACACCGATACAAAGTACTCATTAAGTATTCTAGCCTTGTCCCATGCCTCTAAGCATATCTTCCCTTCTTTGTCCCTATTAGGCACCACTCCACCTCTTACTACCCACTTACTATTTACATGCTGGTAGAGGATTTTTGGGTTCTCTTTTATGTGGACTGTCATTCTAGTCTCACATTCTCTCTTTGCCAGTCTTATTTTCCTCTTCACCTCCCCTCTCAACTTATTGTATTTGGCCTGGTTCTCATGCATCATACACCCTCTTTTTTTTGTTTCATCCTAATCTCTATCCCCCTCGTCATCCAAGGAGCCCTGTTTTTGTTTACCCCACTTTTCACCCTTATTGGAATGTACCTAGCCTGGACCTGAAGCATCCCTTCCTTAAAGATAATCTATTCTTCCATTACAGTTTTTCCTGTCAGTCTTTGGTTCCATTTTATCCTGATTAGCTCCCCTCTCATCACATTGAAATTAGCCATCTTCCAATCTAGATGTTCTATTTTATATTGTTCCTTGCTTTTCTGCGTTACTAGTCCTAACCTTATGAGACAATGATCACTCTTACCCAAATGCTCCTCCACAGACACTTGATCCACTTGGCCCACTTCATTTCCCAGCACAAGATCCAGTAATGCCTCCTTTCTAGTTGGGCCAAGAACATACTGATGAAAGAAGTTCTCCCGAACACATTTCAGAAATTCCTCCCCCTCCTATCCCTTTACTCTAACAGTCTCCCAATCGATATTTGAGTAATTAAAGTCCTCCAATAACACCACCACTTGTGATTTCTGTGATTTCCTTGCAGATTTGCTTCTCTATCTCTCTCACACTATTTGGAGGCCTATTAGTTACACGCAGTAGTGTGATCATATCCTTTTTGCTTCTCAACGCTAACCAAATGGGTTCTGTCTTTGCCCCCTCAAGGACATCCTCTCTTTCCAACACTACAATGTCATCTCTAATCGGTATTGCCACCCCACCTCCCTTTTTTCCTGCTCTGTCTTTTCTGAACACTTTATATCCTTGTATATTAAGCACTCAGTCCTCACCATTTTTAAGCCACAAGAGATTAGGAAATTAGGAGAACAGAAATTACTGATGACTGTGTCCAGAAATGTCCTATAATGAGGTTGGACAATTTAAAAAGAGAGTGAAAAATTTCTCGCCTGAGATCTCAGTTGAATAGTCTGTGGGTTATACTGAGAAGCAGCTTTTACCACTTTGAGAAATCTTTGTTGCTCACAGCAGAGCCATGAAGATTAATCTTTTACTCCTGTAGTCTCGAGGAAATTGCTGGAGAGTTAGCAACACTAATGATGAGGGGTGCCAAGCCCTGGCAGTGTTCTGCCCAAGATCAGGTCCTCTGCTTTTTTTCTCCACGCAGGAGAGACGAGTATGACTACAGAAAAGGGTATATGAGGCGGTTTCCAGTAATGATGAGGGGTAGGCAATAGGAAAAAAAAGTTCTAGAAAAATTTCACATCGGCCTTTCAGTCTTCTACCTAAATCTTCGTAACAGATAGATATGGCAGCAAAAGGCTATCATAACCCCAGTAATGGCATTATGATCAGATGTGGCTTTCACACTGCAAATTCCATTAGTTAGAAATTTCAGTTGTTCTTGTAGATTGACAGCAATGGTCAATGCTTCAGAAAAGTTTGGTCAGCTTCAATTGCTGTATTGAAACTGGTAAGATTTTAGCCTCATTGGCTACTGTTAACAAGAAGCATGACTTGACAACAGGGTCCAAGATTAAAAGGAGATTTCAGCTGCCCTGCCTATGATAAGAATTTACCTCTCTTAGGTAATTTAACCATCAACCAAGATGGCAGGAGGTCAGACTGCTTTCAGAGCAACACAATGTGTGAAAGATAGTTTTCTAGAATCAGTTTCCTCCAGATTCCCTTCTTTCCCTGTCTGGAAGTGTGTAACCACATCAAGTCCTACTCTGGAGACTTGAGCGCATAATCTCGGCTGACACATCTGTGCAGTACTAAAGGAGTACTGCACTGTCGGAGCTGTTGTCTTTCAGATGAGGCATTAAACCAAGGCCCCACCTGCCCTCAGGTGGATGTAAAAGATCCCTGGTGACATTTTCCCTGGTGTCCTAGCCAACATTTATCTCTCAACCAGAATCACTAAAACAGATCATCTGGTCATTATTTCATCATTGTCTGTGTGACCCTGCTGTGGGACAAATTGGCTGCCAAGAACAAAGAACACAGAACAAAGAACAGTACAGCACAGGAACAGGCCATCCGGCTCTCCAAGCCTGCGCCGATCTTGATGCCTGCCTAAACTAAAACCTTCTGCACTTCCGGGGACCTCTATTCCCATCCTATTCATGTATTTGTCAAGATGCCTCTTAAACGTTGCTATCGTACCTGCTTCCACCACCTCCCCCGGCAGCAAGTTCAAACATTACAACAGTGGCTATACTTCATTGGTTGTAAAGCGTATTGGGATGTCCTGACCTCATGAAAGGTTCTATATCATAGAATCACAGACTGATATAGCACAGAAGGAGGCCATTTGGCCCATTGTGTCGATGTCATAGAGTTATTCAATCAATCCTACACCCCTGCTCTTTCCCATAGCCCTGTACATTTTTTCCCTCCAAGTATTTATCCAATTTTCTTTTCAGTGCTATTGAGTCTGCTTCTACCACTCTCTCAAGTCACTGTGTAAAAATACGTTTCTTCATGTCACCTATGGCTCTTTTGCCAATCACCTTAAATCTACATCAGTTCGTTACTGACCCTTTAGCTACTAGAAATAGTAGGTGATATTTAAAGGAGGCAGCGGGGGTCTTGCCCGCCAGCTGAAGAGCGGGCGAGAGCTCCACGTCACTTCGTTGCAGGAAAACCCAACGCATTACATGCCAATCAGGCACTTAACTTGGCAGCAGCGGGCCTTCCCCAGGATGAAGAACCCCGGGGACAGAAGTCCCGCCCACTGAGAGCTGGCAACTCTTTTATTTTTTTCCCAAAAATATACTTTATTCATAAAAATCTGTAAAAAAAAAATACATTGCAAACGAATTCCAATTTGACATTCCAGAAAGTGCTAAAGAAATCAGTTTCCTTCGATACAGAAAGTGAATTGTCTCAAAACTCTTTCCATTCCATTTTACATGCAATGTACATTTGCACTACACAGCAAAATCATATTTTGGTGCAAACAGACCGAGGGGTTTTACACGGGTTCCAGACCCTCAGTATACTATAGCAGGAGGGCCTTAGACTGTGGCCTTTCCCTATTGAGCGTTTAGGCAGCTGCCCCAAACTTTAGTGCATCCAGATGTAGTCCTAGACCTTGGAATGTGCCAGTCTGCAACACAGTCGTGGACAGCTCTTTGTTCTGGAAGACCAGCAAGTTTCAGGCAGACCAAAGAGCGTCTTTCACCGAGTTGATAGTCCTCCAGCAGCAGTTGATGTTTATCTCAGTGTGCACCCCTGGGAACAGCCCGTAGAGCACAAAGTCCTGTGTTACAGAGCTGCTCGGGATGAACCCCGACAAAAACCACTACATCTCTTTCCACACTGGCTTTGCAAAGGCACATTCCAGAAGGAGGAGGGCAACAATCTCTTACCTGCCACTGCCTCCTCGAGGGCACCTCTTTTATGCAGCAGCGCCACTGGGGAGGCAGTGGCTGCTGCTGGTACTGCGACCACCGAAGGCCCAGGATCATCAATGGATCCAGGCCACAGGTGAGTGATGACGGGAGGGCTTTCACGGGGTGGGGTCGCAGGATAGAGTTGGGGGGAGGGGGGTTGGCAGCAAGGGCAGGCTCTCAGTGGGATCCCCTCTCCCGATGCTGGATCCTTCAATCAGGCGTTGAGTGCCTTTGAACAAGGCAGCCCCCTCTGGGAGCCAGCATGCAACCACTCAGGTTTGCTCATCCTGCTCCCAGCATGGTGACAGGTCCACTCTTTGCTGGGCTAATACCGGCGGCTGCGGGAAGAAGCCCTTAATTGGGCATTATTTGCCCACTTAAGGGCCTCAGTTGGCATCATGGTGGAACTTCCTGCCATGTACTTAATCGTGGTGGCGGTGGGAAGGTGGTGCTGTCCCCACCAGTCACCATCCCACCCAATTAAACGCTCTCCTCGCCTCCATACCCATCACGGGAGAAAGCATAAAATCCAGCCCAGATTCTCCTTATTTACTCTACCAAAACAATTCTTGATTTTGAATGCTTATATCAAATTCCCTCTAAATCTTCTCTGCTCTATGAAGAACAACCCCAACTTCACTCCACATAACTGACGTCCCTCATATAAGTACGAGTTTTTCTTCCTTTGCCACCCTCTGACTGCTTGGTTGAGATCATGGATTTGTTGTGCGCATCTGCAAGCACATATTTGTGTACTATCATTGAATAGCACTGACATTCCATGCCAAATCTACTGACAGTGAAAACCAAGACACAAAACCTGATCGATTTTTACAGCCATTCTTGCCTTTTAGAATTAAAACAGCACACACTCAATTAAAAGGTGAGATAAGAGGTCATGGAATAGCGACTCTATTTTCTTTGCTAATAGATTCATAATAAACATGCCACCAAAGCTTTAGCTGACTAATTAGACAGCTTTGTGGAAGACCAAACAGAGAATCTGAAACATTGCAGTTTGTGGGAGGTCTGGCATTATTAATATAGGGGTTCAGAGGTTGCATGGCATAAAGATTCACTGTATTGTTTATAGATTTAGATATACAGCACTGAAACAGGCCCTTCGGCCCACCGAGTCTGTGCCGACCATTAACCACCCATTTATACTAATCCTACACTAATCCCATATTCCTACCACATCCCCACCTGTTCCTATATTCCCCTACCACCTACCTATACTAGGGGCAATTTATAATGGCCAATTTACCTATCAACCTGCAAGTCTTTTTGGCTGTGGGAGGAAACCGGAGCACCCGGAGGAAACCCATGCAGACACAGGGAGAACTTGCAAACTCCACAAAGGCAGTACCCAGAATTGAACCCGGGTCGCTGGAGCTGTGAGGCTGCTGTGCTAACCACTGCGCCACTGTGCTGCCCAGTGTTGTAGAGGCATGCTTAATAACTACAGAAACAGAGCCCAGTTGTCGCAATAAAAGCTGCCTTTCTTCATCCTGAGACTGCTGCTGAAGAAGATATTATTTGTAATGAAGCCATTTGCTCTGGCTCTCTGTACTCCTCATGCTGGAAGTGCTGTAAAAATCTTTCAGTGTCGGCTGTAAATGTAACTGCTCTGAATGCATGAATGAGAGTTACTCAAGTTTCACCATTTATCATCTCTTGTCTTCTTCCGCTGTTCTCCCCTTTTTCTTCTTACCTCTTGTGCTCAGTTAAAATTCTGAATCTTGGATCCAGTATAACATACTAATCACAATGGCCCCATTTAAATGACTAAAATACTAGAGTCTAGTCTCTTGCCTGCTTTCCCCCAAATTTTGTGACAACATGGGCAGGATTTAATTTTCTTGGCTGAGGTAGATTATTCCTGCATGGGTCAAGAAAAAGTCAATTAACTATAGTTGTTTGTTTAAAATACATAAATGGCATATGAGTATGGTAATCAATAGTACCCACGACCTTGGGGAATCTAGTCATTACAAAAAATGTGATGACTCCCTCAGTCATCTGTGTGGGGAATTGTCAAATTGCACGAAGTGAGCCGCCTTGCCTTGCCATAGAGAGAATTGGTGATTTGCATTATGAAGAAGTGTACAGTAATTTGATCTGATAAAAGTCCCTGTGGTTCTCTGGAAAGAGGCTATGGCATACAACTTGAGAACTGGGGTCATCTTTACTGCTATAATGAGAGCTGTGCATGTTGTGCACCTCGGTTGCAATCTGGCAGCAGCAGTGAACAGAGCTCTCCTCCAAATCATCATGACTGAAGCACAGCTTCCTGTGGCAGAACTCCTGGGAAAGGTCTTGGAAAGTGCACCTGGCTCTATCCACCATGATGGATGGTGCTGAGATGATCTAGCCTAGCTATGTAATAGATAAAAGCCGACTTTTTTAGAGTGCTCCTAGCCTATTGTATATAAAGGGGGTCACTCTATGCCTGTCTGTGTATATGGTTAACAAGTGGTTATGCTTTGAAGTTTCATGACCTCTTTGGCCTCCTTATCTCGAGAGACAATGGATACGCGCCTGGAGGTGGTCAGTGGTTTGTGGAGCAGCGCCTGGAGTGGCTATAAAGGCCAATTCTAGAGTGACAGGCTCTTCCACAGGTGCTGCAGAGAAATTTGTTTGTCGGGGCTGTTGCAAAGTTGGCTCTCCCCTTGTGCCTCTGTCCTTTTTCCTGCCAACTACTAAGTCTCTTCGACTCGCCACATTTTAGCCCTGTCTTTATGCCTGCCCGCCAGCTCTGGCGAACGCTGGCAACTGACTCCCACGACTTGTGATCAATGTCACAGGATTTCATGTCGCGTTTGCAGACGTCTTTAAAGCGGAGACGTGGACGGCCGGTGGGTCTGATACCAGTGGCGAGCTCGCTGTACAATGTGTCTTTGGGGATCCTGCCATCTTCCATGCGGCTCACATGGCCAAGCCATCTCAAGCGCCGCTGTCTCAGTAGTGTGTACAAGCTGGGGATGTTGGCCACCTCGAGGACTTCTGTGTTGGAGATATGGCCCTGCCACCTGATGCCAAGTATTCTCTGGAGGCAGCGAAGATGGAATGAATTGAGACGTCGCTCTTGGCTGACATACGTTGTCCAGGCCTCGCTGCCATAGAGCAAGGTACTGAGGACACAGGCCTGATACACTCGGACTTTTGTGTTCCGTGTCAGTGCGCCATTTTCCCACACTCTCTTGGCCAGTCTGGACATAGCAGTGGAAGCCTTTCCCATCCGCTTGTTGATTTCTGCATCGAGAGACAGGTTACTGGTGATAGTTGAGCCTAGGTAGGTGAACTCTTGAACCACTTCCAGAGCGTGGTCGCCAATATTGATGGATGGAGCATTTCTGACGTCCTGTCCCATGATGTTCGTTTTCTTGAGGCTGATGGTTAGGCCAAATTCATTGCAGGCAGCCGCAAACCTGTCGATGAGACTCTGCAGGCACTCTTCAGTGTGAGATGTTAAAGCAGCATTGTCAGCAAAGAGGAGTTCCCTCATGAGGACTTTCCGTACTTTGGACTTCGCTCTTAGACGGGCAAGGTTGAACAACCTGCCCTCTGATCTTGTGTGGAGGAAAATTCCTTCTTCAGAGGACTTGAACGCATGTAAGAGCAGCAGGGAGAAGAAAATCCCAAAAAGTGTGGGTGCGAGAACACAGCCCTGTTTCACACCACTCAGGATAGGAAAGGGCTCTGATGAGGAGCCACCATGTTGAATTGTGCCTTTCATATTGTCATGGAATGAGGTGATGATACTTAGTAGCTTTGGTGGGCATCTGATCTTTTCTAGTAGTCTGTATATGCAATATAAAAGCTCAAAGATCTCTTTTCCCGGCTGTTGTTTGAGACCGAACCAGACTGGTTGCAACCTTGGCATCCTATCTGATCTGAACCAAGCTTCCGACTTCCACAATCTTTCTGTTGCCAAGACCATCTATTTCCACCTCCATAATATTGCCCATCTTTGCCTCTGCCTCAGTTTATCTGCTGCTGGAACCCTCATCCATGCCTTTATTACTTCTAGACTCGACTATTCCAATGCTCTGCTAGCCAGCCTGCCACCTGGCACCCTCCATAAACTTCAGCTCATCTAAAACTCTGCTGCTCTTATCCTAACACTCACCAAGAGTCCTGTTCACCCTCACCCCTGTGCTCGTTAACCTACATTGTCTCTCAGTCCAACAATGGCTCGATTTTAAAATGTTCAAATTTCTCCATCACCTCGCTGCTCCCTATCTCTGTAACCTCCTTCAGTCCTATACCCATCCAAGATCTCACACATCTTCATTTCTGGCCTCTTGCGCATCCCAGTTTTTGCTGTTGCATTATTGGTGGCCATGCCTTCAGCTGCCTAGGCCCTCAGCTTTAGAATTCTCCCGAAACCTCTCCACCTCTCTCTTCTCTATGAAAGCCCTCAAAAGCAACCTCTTTGATCAGGGTTTTGATCACCCTCTCCATGTCCATCTTCTTATGTGTCATGGTGTCAAATTCTGTTGGATAGCACTCCTGTGAAGTGCATTGGGCTAAACTTACTGTGTTAAAGTAATATAAATGCAAGCTGTTGTTATTAATATATTTTAAATCATTAAGATTGTAAATCTTAAGAACATACATGTACAACTCAAATCTACAGTGAAGCACAGATCAGGGTCATGTTGATGAGATCAGAGTTACAAAACAAAGTACATGCAGAAGTAATCATATTCCAATTGATCAAATTTAAATAAAGGCATGCATATATACCAAAAAAACAGTTTGTCCTTGATGTCCTACATCACAAATAAAGGTTTATTTTCGATCCTCTTTCGGTGCCCAAATGCAAGCCCTTATTTCCAGGTTTTAAGAACACCCAGGTCTCTACTGAGACTGTTCTTGAAAGGGCCAAAGAGTGGCCTGTGGAAGTGCCTGTAGGGATTCATTTGAGACTGAAATCAGGAAGCACTTCTTCAAAGAAACTCCCTCCCTTAAAAGGATGAGGATGCTGGGTCAACTGACATTTTCAAAACTGGGTTGAATAGATTTTTGTTAGATATGGTTGTCAAGGGATTGTGGAGAAAAAGTGAGGAAATGGAGTTGAGGTATAGATCATCCATGATCTAACAGAATGGCAGAACAGGCCCGAGGGGCTGAGTGGCCTACGTCTGTTCATAGGCTCCTATGCAACTGTGATTTGCTTCTGATTCCTTGTTTTATTCGAAGGTCAAGATGTACTGCTGCATATTGGTTCAATCTGTAGACTGATCAGCACAGAACACATTAAATAATCTCATCAAATGAAAGAATAAAAAAAGCTGAAAAGTTCATCAGCCAATAATAACATGTGAAATGAATTAAACAGCTTCTATGTAGGCTGGGAGAGCAGAATATTGATGTCATTTTGTCCTGACAAGTGTTCAACGATGACCCACATAAAACCTGATTCCCTAAGTTTACTGGAAACTAAATGTAGGAAGCAAATTATTAAAAGGAATTAGGAAATGCAGGACTCAGCAGCTCAGTTGATTGCAGCACTTAGTTCCTCTTCAGATATTTCAAAGGTTCAAGTCCCAGGGCTACCTGTGACTCCAACTCTCCTGCCTTGCCTATTTGTCAAATGTGAACATAATGTTATTAGCACTTGGCTAGTTTACAGAGAAATGAGGTGTCTACACAGGATGGAGGAAAATGATGTAGGTCAGCTTGCCCACCATTAACACGAATCTTGACGGACATTCCCAGGGGCTGTTGATGGAGGATTGCACAGCTCATAGTGAAAGATGGAAGTTATGCTGAGCCATGAGTGACCTTATTAGGGATGAAAAAAGGCTATTTTTGGGGGGGGAAGGGTGAGTAAGACCATACGTAAAACATTGAAGTGAAAAAAGCAGAATGTGTGGTTTACTGTGGACATACAGAGGGAGGAATTGGTCCTCAACACTATGTTGGGCTCAGATGATATTCAGACATACCTTGCATATGTTAAGAAGGCACTAACACCTGTTTAAGGACCCCTTTCATAAATTGGGCAGCATTCAGTTTTTCAAGCATTTGCAGCAGCCTAACCAGCAGCTGCCCAACAAGCAGTAAGATTCATATTTTTTATTTTTTATTCATATATAGCCAGGAGGAGCAGGAGTACTTTTCCCGGCTCTACAGTATTCATGAGGGTCTTTGCCAGCCAGTGTTACCCCTCTTCCCATTCTCCCCTTTTACCCAGAATTTATCTGAGGGCCTCTGCTGGTGAGACAGGTGAGCAATATTGATCCCGCTGAGACCAGTCAGCTGCATGCAATTCTGAACTGCAATCAGGAAACCCAACTGGCATCCACAGCTATGGAGTTTTATGGAGATAAAGCTTGGGACCCAATTTCCAGCGAATGGCACTTAATGGGAACAGATCCAAATTTGCTCCTATTGTGCACTGTTTTCAAAACATATTTACTTCCTTTCTCATTTTTTTATCCTGTGTGTACAATGTTCCTTTTCCACATCAATAACATTTACAAGGTTGGGAACTCAGGTTGGAGTTGAGGAAGCTAAGGTTGGGTTCTGCAACTCTTGAATTTAAAGTGGCAGCTGGGGAGGTTGATGGGATTAAGGCCAGAGGCATTTAGGTGCTGGCAGGAACAAAAAGGTGATGACTTTGTTTTCAAATTGGAGGAGTTCTGTCTTTTCCAGGTCTCGATGTCAGAAAGACAGGTGAAAGCTGCAGCAACTGTCTTTGGATCAATGGGAAGGGCAAGAGTGTGGCTGAGCATACATGCATCCAAATGACATTGCCAAACATGTGTATGAATATAACAAAGAGGGTGGGGCCAAGGATCAGATTCTGTGGTTTATTAGGCAATGCTGTGTAAAAGAAGAGGAATAAATGTCGGAGGCAATCTATATGTTGTATAGAACGATAAACTCGATGTCATATGATTGAACAAGGAATTGATAACGCCATAGAGGTGGGCTACAATGCAGAGACGTTGGAAAAGGAGGGGGAAGTTAACGGCTGCAAAAATGGGCTCCACAGTGCTGTTGGTTTTGGTTCTACGGGAGCCTGGAGATGATAAAAACAGCAGTAAATTCACTTCGGTCCAGTGCAGTCCCCGCCAATCACCATGTTTGGAAAGGCCCATAGTAAGGGCATGTCACACTTACACCGGTAGCATGCAGTGTCTAACACTGATTAGGTACCCAACCTGCCATTTTGGATCTCACAGATCCAGTTAACACCCTCCTTTAAACACATGCAGATGCACGAGTGATCCGCCATTAAGGCTTTTTAAAGGCATCACTGTGGAACTTCCAGAGGGGGCACTTTTGACTTTCTTTTACGGCTATAGAGTTAGTGGAAGTTCCAGGTGCTGTGTTGTTCGAGAAGCAAACTATCGGTGTTCTCAAACAACAGTTCCATTGTCTGGACCACTCGGGGAGGGGTTGGGGGTGTTGGAGACCTCCAGTCCTCACTGGAGTGTGTCTCCAAATTTGTGGTGGTCTGCTGCGTTCTACATAACTGGGAGGGAGGAAGCAGTGCTTGCCACCAGGCCTTCAGTGAGCACTTCGGGAGAAGGAAGAGGAGGAGGAAGGAAAAAGAGGAAAGGAGGAGAACAGGAAAGAGGAAGGAATGAGGCCTCTGGGACACTGAAAACATCCCCTCATCACCACTGCTCCACCTTTCCATCCCTCAGCTATAAACCATCACAGTGTCCTCTTGAACAAAATCCTGAAATAAAAGACATGACAAAAAAAAATTCCATTGCAACTTTATCTAAAAACACTTCCAATAATACATAGAAAACAGAATAATTCACCCCTGTGCATTCCTCACTGCCTGTCTTGTGGGTACCTTGGCCTGTGTTCCTACAGTGCTACCCAAATGGCTGCAGCATGCAGCATGGCTGGTGGAAGGTTGCTGAACAGAAGAACATAAGACATAGGAGCAGGAATAGGCCATTCAGCCCCTCAAGCCTGCTCCCCCATTCAATAAGATGAAAGCTGATCTGATTATGGCCTTAACTCCATTTTCCCACCTGCCCCCCATGACCCTTGATTCCCTTGTTAATCAAAAATCTGTCTCACTCAGCCTTGAATGTATTCAATGACCCAGACTCCACTGCTCTCTGGGGAAGAGAATTCCAAAGATTAACAATGATCTGAGATAAGAAATTCCTCCTCATCTCCATCTTAAAAGGGAGACCCCTTATTTTGAAACTGTGCCTCCTAGTTCTAGATTCCCCCACGAGAGGAAACATCCTTTCATCATCTGCCCTGTCAAGCCCCCTCAGAATCTTATGTTTCAATAAGATCATCTCTCATTCTTATAAACTCCAATGAGTATAGACCCAACCTGCTCAACCTATCCACATAAGACAACCCCTTCATCCTAGGAATCAGCCTTGTTAACCTTCTCTGAACTGCTTCCAATGCAAATATATCCCTCCTTAAGTAAGGAAACCAAAACTGTACGCAGTACTCTAGGTCTCACAAATGCCCTGTACAGCTGTAGCAAGACGTCCCTACTTTTATACTCCATCCCTCTCGCAATAAATGCCAACATTCCATTTGCCTTCCTAATTACTTGTTCTAACTGCATGCTAACTTTTTGTGATTCATGTACAACACCCAGATCCCTCTGTGGCACAGCATTCTGCAGTCTTTCTCCATGTAAATAATATTCTGCTTTTCTATTCTTCCTGCCAAAGTGGACAACCTTACATTTTCCCACATTATACTCCATCTGTCAAATTTTTGCTGACTCACTTAACCTATCTATATCTCTTTGCAGACACTTGTGTCCTCCTCACAACTTGCTTTCCTACCTATCTTTGTATCGTCAGCAATTTTGGCTACAATATACTTGGTCCCTTCGTCCAAGTCATTCGTATAGATGGCAAATAGTTGAGGCCCCAGCACTGATCCATGTAGCACTCCACTAGTTGTGGTTTTCCAAACTGAAAATGCCCGATTTATACCAACTCTCTTTATTAGAGATAGAGCACTGAAACAGGCCCTTCGGCCCACCGAGTCTGTGCCGAACATCAACCACCCATTTATACTAATCCTATATTCCTACCAAACATCCCCACCTGTCCCTATATTTCCCTACCTATACTAGTGACAATTTATAATGGCCAATTTACCTGTCAATCTGCAAGTCTTTTGGCTTGTGGGAGGAAACCGGAGCACCCAGAGAAAACCCACGCAGACACAGGGAGAACTTGCAAACTCCACACAGGCAGTACCCGGAATCGAACCCAGGTCCCTGGAGCTGTGAGGCTGCAGTGCTAACCACTGCGCCACTGTGCCACCCACTCTGTTTCCTGTTTGTTAGCCAGTCCTCTATCCATGCTAATATATCACCCCCAACACCATGAGCTCTTATATTGTGCAGTAACCTTTTATGTGACACTTATCGAATGCCTTTCGAAAATCCATATACACTACATCTACTGGTTCCCCTTTATTCACCCTGCTTGTTACATCCTCAAAGAACTCTAATAAATTTTTCAAGCACCATTTCCCTTTCATAAAAACACGCTGACTCTGCCTGATTGCATTATGATTTTCTAAGTGGTGGATTTCATGGGGCCTGCAAGAGCGGCTTTCGTGGCGGGCGAGGTGATATTTCACATCCCCTAATGCAGGTCTTTTTTGAGATTAAATTAGCGGCAGGTCGGGGTTCACCCCGTTCTCTGGTGGGTTCCAGCTTTCCATATATTTGCATAGCATGAATGCTCATTATTTTATAATTATTTCCAATTAAGTCCTACCTGCTAGATTAAGTCAGCAGCACACGGGAATCTCGTGGCAGCCGGTTCATGTTCGTTTAAAGGTGGTGTGCACAAGTTGGCTTTGTGCAGTTGTGTCTGAGGTCAGTGTTTTTTTTCCTTGAACACTTCGGCACAAGGAAGACCTCCATTCTCCCAGTTTCTCCGTCTAGGACGCATCTGCTTGATGATGCTACCTTCCATGACAGCGCTTCTGATATGTCTTCCTTTTTCCTCAACCGAGAATTCCCCCCCCTGCTGTGGTTGACAGGGCCCTCAACCGTGTCCGGCCCATTTCCCGCACCATTATCTTCACCCCTTCCCCTCCCTCCCAGAACCACGACAAGGTTCCCCTTGTCCTCACTTTCCACCCCATCAGCCTTCATATCCAAAGAATCATCCTCCGCCATTTCCGCCACCTCCAGCGTGATGCCACTACCAAACGCATCTTCCCCTCCCTTCCCCTGTCAGCATTCCGAAGGGATTGTTCCCTCCGTGACACCCTGGTCCACTCCTCCATTACCCCCACCACCTCGTCCCCTTCCCATGGCACCTTACCCTGCAATCGCAGGAGGTGTAATACCTGCCCAGTTACCTTCTCTTTCCTCACTATCCAAGGCCCCAAACACTCCTTTCAGGTGAAGCAGCGATTTACTTGTACTTTCTTTCAATGTAGTATACTGTATTCGCTGCTCACAATGTGGTCTCCTCTACACTGGGGAGACCAAGCGCAGACTGGGTGACCGCTTTGCAGAACACCTCCACTCAGTCTGAAAGCATGACCCCGAACTTCCGGTTGCTTGCCATTTCAACACTCCCCCCAGCTCTCATGCTCGCATCTCTGTCCTGGGATTGCTGCAGTGTTCCAATGAACATCAATGCAAGCTCAAGGAACAGCATCTCATTTACCGATTAGGCACACTACAGCCTGCCGGACTGAACATTGAGTTCAATAATTTCAGAGCATGACGGGCCTCCCATTTTACTTTTATTTTTAGTTATTTATTATTTTTCCTTTTTTTATAGATATTTTTTGTGTTTATTTTATTTTATTTTATCTTAGTTTGTTCAATTTGCTTACACACTTTTTTTTCATGTTTGTACTTGCAGCTGTTCAGTTTTCAGTTGGTTAACACACTATCTGTACTAATACTTTGTCTTTCAACACACCATTAACATATTGTTTGCCTTTGCTCCATGACCCTCTTGTTGGTTATTCTCTGTGACTTTGTCCTATCTACTCTTTCTCCTTTGTTATCTCTTGCCTCACCCCCGCTTTACTTGCTTAAAACCTTTCACATTTCTAATATTTGCCAGTTCTGATGAAGGGTCACTGGCCTGAAACGTTAACTCTGCTTCTCTCTCCATGGATGCTGCCAGACCTGCTGAGCATTTCCAGCGTTTCTTGTTTTTATTATTGGAATGGATGTTTGGCTCCAGGCTCGGGACCAGCAAGGGCAATTGTTTTGCAGTGCAGGTGGGGAAGGCATGGGGGGGAGAGTTGTACTGGGTGGAGTCTTGGGCGGAGGTGTATGGGAGGGTAGCCGTGGAGGACTCAGGCTGGGGCGACGGGTGGGTGGAGGTGTGAGGGAGGGAAAGTTTTAACGTCTAGGGTTGTACTAGGTGTTGTTGCTGCTGTAGTTGGTTCGGGGCAGGAATTTTTTTTGAGCAGAAGATTAAAGTGATAGTCATGAAGGGCCTAAAGGGAGGGGTCCTGTATGGCGGACCTAGGGTACTGGCTGGTGAAGGGAACGGTCACAGTAACAGGGGGTAGTTGGATTCGGTCGGTTAGGTCAAGCGTTAGGGCTGTGTGTTCTATTGAACCATAGGGAGGTGAACGGGACTCGGATATTACATTGAGGTGGATAACTGGAGGATCAAGGGTCAGAGTGGGCATATCGATGGTGAAGAGTGTAGGAACTGGGGGTGAGATGACATGTACAAGTTAATAATGATCAAATCGAAGGTAATGTGGGGAGTTTCAAGGGTCACAGAGGGAAAGTGTAAGGTAAGGTTGGGTGGGTCAAGGCTAGAAGGTGGCAGGAGGAGGGTGGAACGTGGGGAAACTCGCCTCGATTGTAACACACACCATTTGTCCAAATGATATTTGAAACCATATAGCCATTTAAGGATTGCAAATCAATTGGGAGGAGACCAATGATGGGTGGGTGGATTTCAGGCTGGGTACATACGAACATACGAATTAGGAGCAGGAGTAGACCACTCGGCCCTTCGAGCCTGCTTCGCCATTCATTAAGTTCATGGCTGAACTGATTACTCCACGTTTACACCTACCTCCGATAACCTTTCACCTCTTGCTTATCAAGAATCTATTTACCTCTGCCTTAAAAATATTCAGACTCTGCTTCCACTACCTTTTGAGGAAGAGTGTTCCAATGACTCACGATCCGCTGAGAGAAAAAGTTTCTCCTCATCTCTGTCTTCAATGGGCAACCCCTTATTTTTAAACAGTGACCCCTAGTTCTAGATTCTCTCACAAGAGGAAACATCCTTTCCACATCCACCCTGTCAAGACCTCTCAGGATCTTATATGTTTCAATTAAGTCACCTCTTTGAATGTTAAACGGGTTTGCGACCACAGGAGAAAAATCATGCAGGTCTGTGCTCGTTTCCCAGGGAGCTGTCACGACTCACACATTTTGCGAAATTCACAGCTACCTAGAATTTATGAAGCACCAGCCTGAGTTGACAGCTGGACCCTGGGTGGCAAGGGTACCCACTTTGGACATGGTTGATGACAGCAGTGCAGCATCCCCAAAGTGCAGCTGAAGAGAGATACAATGCTGCTCATGGATCCACCAGAACCATCATTGAGCACACCACTGACATGCTGAAAATGTGCTTCCACTGCCTTGAGCGGTCAGGAGGGGCTCTTCAGTACACGCCACAAATGGTCTCACGAGTAATCATTATCTGCTGTGCACTGCACAACCTGGGAATGCAATGTGGACATATTTTCATGCGGAGGAGCCGGAGGAGTAGCAGTCCTCCTCAGATGAGGATGAAAATGAAGAGACTGAGGAGGAGGCCAATAATGGTGATGAGGAATTTTATGGATGTTAGGGCCATGGAGAGACGTGCGAGGGGACATCAGAGAGAAACTTATCTTTGGACATTTCAGCCAAGAGTGAGGCACTTGCCTAATTAAAGCTCAAGTGTGAAAAAATTCAACTTTGCAGAATGTTCACACACCCCTGTGAGTTGAATCATTGCTGTAATCTAAAAGCAGTCCTCATTTACCATCAACAATTGCACCTGCAGTGCAGGTGTGCTTAACACCCTGTCTGTTATAAACTTCATTGTAAACTGCCTGCGTCTCCATGGGAATAGTGTCTTGCATCCAAGCATTACCCCTCAAGCTGCTACACTGTTACAGCAGTTCCATTGGACTAGCACATCCAAAAGGATCCGGCTTGCAATGGAGCCGTAACAGCTCCTATACAAGGTATGTAAGGGAGGCCCTGCAGAACTTACATTGGAAACCATGTCGCTACGGAATATTATGACAAATCTTCAAGGCACAACCAGCTGTCACTGAAGACTGAAGGCTCAAACGTCAAAGATAACAACATAATGGTCATTTCTGAAAATCCTTTGTAACCATATATGTGTGCCAGCCATAAGACAGTAATAATTATTAGCCTTTTCAGCTTGGCAACTTCAAATGATATACAAGAATGTATCAAAGATTAAATCAAATAAATGTATTGAAAAATATTATCATTTGCAGTTACACTGTTTTAGACACCCGTGCCACCTTGGTGCTCATAATTCCTTAATTTTCCTTTTCCTTCCACTTCCACTGAGTCTAGGCGGCACAGTGGCGCAGTGGTTAGCACCGCAGCCTCACAGCTCCAGCGACCCGGGTTCAATTCTGGGTACTGCCTGTGTGAAGTTTGCAAGTTCTCCCTGAATCTGCGTGGGTTTCCTCCGGGTGCTCCGATTTCCTCCCACATGCCAAAGACTTGCAGGTTGATAGGTAAATTGGCCATTATAAATTGCCACTAGTATAGGTAGGTGGTAGGGAAATATAGGGACAGGTGGGGATGTGGTAGGAATATGGAATTAGTGTAGAATTAGTATAAATGGGTGGTTGATGGTTGGCACAGACTCGGTGGGCCGAAGGGCCTGTTTCAGTGCTGTATCTCTTTAAAAAAAATTAGTAGCTGAGGTGGAGGCACTCTGCTCATTGTGCTGCCCCATTGCTCTGGATAACCATGGTGGGCGTCCTCTTGAGGAATGGGGTTTTGAGGCCTCCATCCTACCGGGGTCTCCAGCACTGGTGCTTGAGTATCCCCATGTTCTCACAAGCTGGAGGTAAGAGGGTCAATGTTGGGGGGAGGATGAGATGCCGCTTGACCTGGGGGTGCCCTGAGAGGAAGGCCCCAGGGCAGCTGGCATGCACTGCTCCTCCATCTGTGCACACGATGGCACCTGCCTGTCTCCGTGAGGGGAAGGAGCACCCAGAAGGAGGTCACTTACACTCTGCTGCATGGAGCCCACAGCAACAGCGTTGGACTGCAGGTCAGAGCGCGTATGGGTTGAATGTTCAATCAGACTTGCCATGGAGCTCGCCAAACTCTCCTCTGATGAAGCCAAATGCTCATATGCCTGGGAAATGGCAGCTATCACGGCTTGCATGGACTCCCCCGTGACATGTGCAAAGCCACGCATGGCCTCAGGTATCTCAGACATGAGTTCCACATCTGTTCTTCCTGCAGGAGAAAGTGCTGATTTAATGACATGTCAAATGATACCTTACACCCATTGTCTACATGTATCAACATCACTCATTCTGGACTGTCAGTCGCACGTTGCATCCAAGGAAAAACAGATGCCAGATTTACACATTCGGCACAATCAATTGGTATATGGTACCAAGGCTCATCAGGCATTTGAATGCATGCCATGACTGTCCACTGTCATAAAGATACACTTACAGAGCCAAGGAGAAAAACATTTGTACAGCTTCGGCAACCCTTGCTGATCTGAGCAAGTCATTGACCCGTTTGACATTGACAGAAAGCCACGGTCACAGTCACACCAGATGATGTTTTTTGCCGCAGTCTGAGTGCCATTAACACATTTGGTAAGCATTTTTACCTTTGTTATTTTTGATTTATTAAAGGCCACTGTCTTTGCAAAGAAGTATTTACCAAACCAGTTTTTATGCTGCATGTAGCAAATAGTGCAGTGCACTAATGCGAATCAAATTTAAATAGCTCATTGCATTCATGTTTTCATGTTTTCATGTGTCATGTGTCACAAGCACAAAATGCTTTCATGTGTCTTGTGCGTAACTTTATTGTGATAAAAAGGATGTTCAACTGTTCCTCCATCAATGCTGAAAGACAAAATTGCTTTAAGGACCAGCTCACTCAGCATGAGAGAAAATGCATGCTAGGTGACTATTGCTGTTGCTAAGCTATTTACCTGAAAGAAGTGTTACAAATATATTTATATTTGAGGCCACTAGAGGTAGCTGCTAATCAGTAAGTACTGGGCCTATTTATGCTGATCAGGTCCACCTCTTAATGGCAAGTGAGGCAACAGCAGGCCTTTTAAGGAAATAAAAGTGTATGCTCAAACCATAGGTCTTGCATCATTCAGATCTGCCTCAGTCTCTCACACACAATGTATCATGTAAGATCTAAAGAAATTATTTTTCTATTACATATGGTGATGTCAATGCTATTAAATATTAATGTTTTCCAAGAGGCTGCTGAAACCATTAGAGAAATGGGCTCTCAATGATGTTGCTGGAATCACTATGCTTCAGTTTAACAGATCTAATTTTGATTAGCTTGATAAGGACTCTCAGGGTCGTCAATCCTGGGTGAGAGATTTTCAGTTGCGAGCTGGATATCTGAGGTCTTTCCCATAACTCTATGTTCATAACTCTTCAATAAAGATTCCCTACTTCTAACTTCCTAGCATTGCCTGCCTCCACCCATACCTCAGCCCATCTGCTGCTGAAACCCTCATCCATGACTTTGTCACCATTAAATGTGACTATTCCAATGCTTTCCAAGCCACTCTCCCACCCTCCACCCTCTGTAAACTTCAGATCTTCCAAAATGCTGTGGGATAAGATATGGGAAACAGGTTACTAAGGGATTTAAACTCAACAATGACAATTTAAAATGCATCGATAGGTCAGTGAGGGCAGAGATGATGGATGTGTGGGACTTGCTGCAGGATAAGATATGAGGAGCAGAAAGTCCCACTCACCTTTCAATGTCTTGCCTCTCTCTTTCCTTGTAACCACCTCCAGCCCTACAACCCCATCCCAAACTCTCCATTCCTCTGACTCTGTCCTCTTGTTCAACACTTTGCCCCACCTTTGATGCTGGCTGTGTCTTCGATTGTCCAGACCCACCATTCTGGAATTCCTTCCCTAAAGCCCTCTGTCTTTCCACCTCCATTTCCTTCTTTAAGACCCTCCTTAAAAGCCACCACCAAGACACTTCCTAATGTCTCCTTTGGCTTGGCATCCATTTTGGTCTGATTTTGCGACTTTAAAGATGCTATAGAAATGCAAGTTGTTCATGTTGTTATTGTCGTTGATGTGTTCACTTGCACCAAAAACATAAAAGTCACAAAACTTTCCAGCTGCAGTTATCACATTGGACTTGCCATCTCGCTTCAATATTCCCTGAATTTTCTCCTTTTTTTTCCATGCAGCTGTCTTTTTTCCTGTATTTCTTATTCAGTAACCTCCCCTAAAATCTGCCAACTCCAACCTGGTCTCCTAATGTGAAGTGCCTGGGGCATTTTGCTCCATTAAAAGTGCCATATAAGTTGTTGTTCTTGCTTTATAGGCAACTATAAAAGTTAGACTATCCCAGCATTCACAGCAGTAGTGAAAAGTCACTATTAGAAATAGCTGCCTCTCGGGAATCATTTTGATAGGATCTGTTGCTGTCATGGAAGGCCAGATTGCAGAATTTGCATATCGTGTTATAACCCTAATCGGTACTTCCATCGAGTGAGGTTCCATGCTGGAAGCTGTGTCTTACACAATTAGCTCTTATTTTAACAAAGGTCTTTCATTATTGTTAATGCAAGAAAAGCCCCATCTCCTCCTTTGTATCATCTCCAAGAAAACAAGAGAAATGTTAGGAACCACTTTCAAATTCCATACACGTAGACAGGAATTGTAATCCTCACATAGAGACATCATCCAGATGATACCTCAGATGAATGAGACAATGTTAAGTAAAAATCAAAGTAATTTAGCTTATTAAAGCTCATCCGTCTAATATTCACCCTAAATATTTACCTTTACTGAATAATCTGATTATTCACTCAGTCTGCATGCATAAGCCCACATTCAGTGAAGTAAAACATAACATCCACAATCTAAATGTTTATTTGAGGCTAAGGCATATAATCTAAGGTTGTATTAATGCAGTTCCTTTCATTCTAGCATTTTGGATACATCAGGAATGCGAATAAAATGGAGACTATAAAAGGCTGCCTTACCACTAGGGAAATAGCATAACTATGAGATCCTGCATGGCTGCCTAAAAGAACCTTTTAACTGGGTCTGCTATCAGTTTGTGCATGCATCAGTTTATCTATTATGCTTAGCAAGAGAAATTGGGGACAGCACTGATATTACTGTGACATCATATTGCGTGCCAATTCCCCAAAAGACAGTAGGATGTGGGTTCACTCTCATGACTCAGCACACTTTGGGTTACTCTTCTTGACTGTGCATTCAACTGAAATATTTCGAGAAGCTTAGCTGAGTTCCCAGAAAGTGGGATAGGAAATCAGATGCTGGGTGTCCTGGGATTACCCTCACATGGTTGTTGGTGACTGAAAATTGGCCATTCTCTCGTGCAAGGAAGAATTATTGGGAATGGTGCACTGTAAGGGAATGACTAAAAGAAAAGACAGTAAACTGTTTACTGATTTCACCCAATGGATTGAAGGTAAAGACACTGACTCTGAGCCACACAGGGTATGATGGCCCAAGGTTCCATCTCCAATTTGTGCTGATGGTAACTGAATTAAGAAGGGGCTCAAAAACTAGCCTTTGAATTATAAACTACTGAAAAGTTAAACTGCTGTAAGACTATATTGGACATCAGAAACTGCAGGCCAGGTTGTTGCCTACTTTTAAGCAATCTTATCAGAGCTCTACTAGTGATAGATAATAGAACATAGAACATAGAACAGTACAGCACAGTACAGGCCCTTCAGCCCACGATGTTGTGCTATATTAGATATTATATTGGTTTGGTAGTTTGGAAGCAAATCCACAATTCAAGTGAGTTTTTTGAAACAGTTTCACATAAATTTGTTTTTATAAATAAAGGTATTGTAACATGTTACTGTTAGTATGGTTAAGAATTTTGTAGAAGACTTTACCAGGTTCGCCAAGCTAACTGTTCAGTGACACCATGGCTCGGTTGTTAGCAGCACAACGTATTCTGCCATGCACATGAACCAAAGAGATTCCACTCCCTCAACATGCAGCTGGTGTCTGACCATAGGCACAGCATCATGTAGCTCAATGTCTTCATTCTGCACCTATCCACTGTGCCAGCTGTATTTCATGCACCACGGCAAACCAAAGGGTGGCTACAGGCCAACAAGGACTATTTGCTGAGGATATTGCTCATGAATCTGGTCCACAAACCACACATATGTGTGCATGCACACAAATGAGACCCATGATGCCACAAGAAATCTGATAGAACAGACGACTGGCATGCTGAAGGAACAATTCAGCTGCCTGGACCAGTCTGGAGGACCCCTGCAGTATTTGGCTGAGTGGGTCTCAAGATTTGTGGTTGTCTGCTGCTTCGTGCACAACCTTGGCATCATGAGGGGTCAATCCTTGCCACCAGCTGTCAGGTGAGAAGCTGAGAAGCAAGAGCAGGAGCACGAGGAGGGGGAGGAAGAGAAAAAGGAGGAGGCGGAAGAGGAGGAAGAGGAAGGGGGGAGTTGCAACCTAGATAGCTCCTTTCTGTCTGGCTGTACATGAAGACCTGTTTTAAGTGCGATACCAGTAAGCTCAACCCCAATTCCCCATTCACCAATAGTCCCATATTCCTTACCTTCCCTCTGTCACTGATCATCACATTGACCTCCTGATCACAATGCAATAATAACGGCCAACAAAAAACACACATCCGAACCAAATTTATAAATCAAAGCATGCCTTATTGCATAAAAAATTAAACTAATCACCATTGTTCATTCCCTTAGTCCCTGCATTCCATATGACTGTGGTTTCCTAATGCTCCTGCGAACTGCCAACCATGTGAGTGCAACATGGCTGGTGGAAGGTTGCTGACTTTCAATGGGGGAGAAGCTGCAGATGGCCTTGGAGGACGACCTTCAGTAGCTCTGGGCCTTGAAGGCCCAGCCTCTGACTGTGCCATCTTGGCATGGGCGGCAGCGGTCTGGGTTGGCTGGCTGACAGACAATGGTAAGGGCACTAACAGAGTGGCACGGATGTGAGCACAAATGTCATCCTCCTGAGGGAGGACAGTAGGCTCGTGCTCCATGGAGCCACTGCCACTCCCCTGAGGTAGCACCTCACCAATCCTAGGAATCACCTGGAGGGCGGATTGCTGGACTGCTGTGACACCCTGGTAGCCCCTTTGAGCACTGGTATTCACAGCCATGTTGACAACAGTCTGAGCTTCCACTACAGCACTCAGACATTGGGTGGCTGAGGCTAGTGGTGCAGTTAGTGCAGAATGGCTTTTGAAGATGCATTCTTGACCTTGACCACCCATGTGAGGTCATTAAACTTCTTGCAGCACTGCATCCTTGTCCTTGGGGCTAAACTCCTGGCAGTCACAAGGCATCCCATTGCCTTCTCATCATATGTCTAAAGGGGCCCCTGTACCCCTACAGATACAGAAATCTCTCCTCCTTTCCACCTCCTTTACCAAAACTTCCAGTCAGTGTCCGAAATCCTTGGTTCATGCTGTCTCCCATGGCCAGTCATTGTTGTTTGTCACACAGTACTATTCTCAATGATCCCAGCAGCTCCAGCAGCCACCTTTTAAGAAGTGCAGACTAGTTTTAACCAGCACAGGCTAGCTTTGAGTAGTGTTAGCAAGTAAGGATATTGTGCACCCTGCTGATGCCTGGAGCAAATGAACAGCATAGTTAGTGCTGGCTGCACACAGAAATCATTATAATGAGCAGGTAGCATGAAGTTGGTGTGCTGCCTGCATTATACAGAACAGCTGTGGGGTGATCGCACATCACTAACCCCTCACCAATTTTAAGGGGCTATTCAATTTTGCACACAGCATCTGCCACAATGCAGGACTCTCTTAGTACTGTACTGAAATGTTTGCTTAGATTATGTGTTTGAATCCAAGAGTGGGGGTTATATACAATCACAAAGAAGACTGGATGGAGTTTTGTAGAGGATCCAGTACCACAAGCGCGTCAATAACCTTATTTGTTCTGCCAAGGCGAGTACTCCATATTTCTTTTTCCTTTGGGGTTTGCATGTGGCACTGCAAGAGGGTGAATTTGGTGGAGAGGGCGTGACCACCCAGTTGGTGGCAATGGGGCCAGGCAGCAGCATATCCTGTTAGAGGCATGGATGCAACTCGGTGAGAGGCGCCCATCTGTGAGTGCTGACTGCTACAAGGTCCCTCGAGAGTGGCCACATGCAGGAAGCATGCATGTGCCTCCACCATGGACAGCTGGGCTACCACCAGCATGGGTGTTGTGCTTGTCTTGGTGCGGTGATTAACAGTGTTCATCTTTCTGCTTGCAGGGGAAGGCAGCCAATAACTTTAAGCAATGGGTCAAGACTAGTGGAGGGGTTCCATTCCTGGCCACCCTAACCCCCATGGAAGAGGAAGCATTAGAACTGGCAGGGCTGCACAGTGACCATTACATTGCTCATGGCGAGACAGGAGTGCAGACCCAAGAGACTGAGTGGCAGTGTGCAGAGGCACAAGGGAGCTTCTGGCACATACAAGGCACAGTGCTCATGTGTCCACCACTGGACATATGGAGTTCCACACTAGTGGGGGGGGGGGGGGGTGGGGGGGGTAGGTTTTTATGCTTTCCCCAGCATCGGGTTTTATCCTCTCCACCGCCACCTTCCTGCCTCTACCCAAATTAAGTCCAGGTCAGGAAGGCCTGTGAACAGCCTCCTGCCCCACCACCAATTGAGGCCATTAAGTGGGCAATTAATGCCCAATTAAGTGCCTCATCCTGCCACCGCTGGAATTAGCTCATCTGCGGACCAGCCTGTTGTCACACGGAGAGCATGCCAAGCAAAAGCATTTAGTGCCTGAACGAGGGACCTGTCATCGGGAATAGGTGGGCCTGGTGAGAGGGGCCTCAGATTGGCCAGCAGCCCTCATCAGGTAGGACTTCCGCTGCCAGGGTCCTTAATCCCAGGGAAGGCCCGCCACTGTCCACTTAAGTACCTAATTGGCACATAATCTGGGGGGCCTACCCCAAAGGAGGTGATGCAGGGCTTTCACTGCGGCTTTTGCCAGTGGTCAAGACCCCCATCACCTGGATAAAAATCTGGACTAGGAATAGTTGGAAGGACGCAATGGAAAGCACATAATCCTTTAATCTATCACTTCTTTCATGCAAGTCAGGCCGATCAGCAGAGAGCCGTAGTCACTGGAAACAGCCACCCACCTCTGAGGAGGAGGAAGGGACATCAGAGGGTGCACCATCACACCATTCCCACACACCCTCCACCAGCGCAGATACTCTCACATTAGTGGATCCACATCCTCCACACTTAGATTTGGGGATACAACCTGGGGAGCACAGATGTGTCTGAGCAGCTGACAGAGGCTGTGACAGTCGAGACCGCTGACAATTGAAGGACTGTTGGAGGCCAGTGTGATGCTGAGCCCCAGCATGATGACATGCCTCTAGAGTCGTGGACAACATGGCAAATGCTGCAGCTGCAGCATGAAGTAAGGGAACATCCGGCGGAGATTTCAGAGGCCATGCGCAGATGATGGAGGAGTCCATCCAAGCCATGAATGCTACCATGTCTTTGACGGGTGCACACTTGGCTTCCTCCATCTAGAGATTGGCGACCCTCATGGAGAGTGAGATCCTGCAAACCACCGAGCAGATGCCAGAGATGCGCACAGAGTTGCATGCCATTGGCCTCATCCAAGAGCTCAATGCAAAAATGGCTGGGTGAGAGTGGGGGGGACAAGACACCTGAAGTCCCCACGAGGTCCTCACACTTCTCAGGTCAGTAGGGAGGAACAAATGTTCCTTTCAAGGGAGGAGCAGCAGCTGCCGGATGCATCAGCAGGGCGCTCCTGCTGTGGACAGCGACTCCTCAGCCCTTCTGCCAGTGACATCAAGCAGCTGCGACAGCAGAGGAGGGTCCTGTACCTGTGCAGGAGCTCATCAGCATGCCCGGACCCTCCATTCCTCAGGCAAACCGAGGACAGCCGCCAAGTTCATCCCAAGCCAAGGGGCAGCAAGGTCAGCAGCCTGCCTCCACCTCAGCTTCAAGTGCAGGGGGAGCACCACATTTCAGCATGCGTAAGAAATTTAAGAAGCGCACCTAGCTGCACTTGGGGTTCATGAGTGAAGAGATTGTCCAACTATGAAACCTCATGTTTCTTGTTGTGTTTAATAAGGGATTAACATGTTGGCACTACATTTCCTTCCTATGGGACTACATTTATACCATGGCTCCCTCAAGGGGCGAGTTGCGAGGGGCCATGCCACCTGAAGGTCAACCCTGTGCAACTGGGCACAGGGTGATGGAAAGGTAAATGAAGGAGGCGACAGCAGGGCTGCAGAAAGGTAAGGCTTTATTTTTAAGCTGGCTTGATCCAACAGATAGTAAGAGTCATATGAAATGTCTGTGCATTAGCGCGTCCTGAGCTTCCCTTACATGTATTTCATTACAACTTGGCTGTGCTCCCTGGGTTCCCTCTTCTTGCATCACCTGGCCAGCAGCCTCCTCCACATCCTCGTCATCAGAAGAGGCATCACGATCCATGAGATCCTCATTATTCAACGCCTCCTCCATCAGCAATGTCAGGTTGTGCAGTGCACAGTAGACCACCATGATCTGCGAGATCCTTGCTGGAGCATACTGAAGGGCTCCAGCAGATCGATCAAGGCACCTGAATCACATCTTCAGAAACCCTATGGCCTGCTCAATGGTTGCTTGGGTTGCCCCATCGCATCTGCATCTGAACATGGGTTCCTCACAGGCGTTAGAAGTCATGTCCTCAGTGGGTAGCCCTTGTCTCCGAATATCCATCCCTGAAGGCATGCTGGGGCACCAGAAAAGCTGTGGACCTGAGACTGTTGAAGTATGTATGCATTGTGACTGCTTCCCGGGAACCGTGCACATGCCTGAAGGATCTACCAATGGCGATCAAAGATCAGTTGTACATTGAGCGAGTGGAAGCCCTTCCTGTTAAGGAAGGCTGCTGCCTGGCCTGTGGGAGTCTTCATGGTCACATGCATGCAGTCAATCACAACTTTCACCTGGGGAAATCTAGCGATGTTCCCCAAACCCCAAACTCTCAGCTTCACTATCTGGATCGGTGTGGAAACACACACCGGGCTGGCTTTTGTGCTAGAGGAAGTGCTCCCGGTGCCAGGCCAAAAAGGTGGGAGAAACCTCATCTCTGCATTTTCTTGGCCCACGGAGCAATCCTCCAGTCTTTTTGTGTCAAAGTTTTAGGAGGCATGATCCCCGTCCCTTTAAAGACTGCCAGTACTGCAGTGGCCTCGGACCCAGGCCCAGCACTGGAATCCCGGACAAGAGGTTGGCGAGGTGGGGTCGCTGGAGCCAGTCCGGATGGCCCCGGCGAGGGGGTGCCTGGGAGGTGGACTTGCAGTCCAGGGGAAGGTGGGTCCCAAGGGGTGAATTTGTAAGATCCCAGCACGGTGGGAAGAGGCCCCTAATTGGCTGTTAATAGGCCACTTAAGGGCCTCAATTGGTCTCTGGGTGGGAAGGCCATCGTCAGCCTATTGCATCCTTGGGAAGATTACTGGGCAACGGGAAGGCGACATGTCCTCTGCCCGCCGCCCGTCACGATACTCCGTGCTCCCCACCCCCCCCCCCCCCCCCACCACCTCCGATCCTACGTTGGGGAGGGTGCTGTAAAATCCAGCCTATAGTCACTCTTCCTCTTGAACAGGGCATCAGTCACCACCTTGATGCATTAAAGTGCCGCGGTCTGTAAGATCCCAGACATATCTCCAGTGGATCCCTGGGAATATCCAGAGGTGTAGAACTTCAGTGTTACAGTGACCTTCAGTGCCACTGGCTTTGGGTGGCCACCACCTCCCATGGGGCTTAGCTCATCCTGCAGTCTAGCACACAGACCAGTAACAACGTCCCTGGAGAGATGTAGTCATCGGAGACACTGCTGCTCAGACATCTTTAGAGTGTTGAGCCTCAGACAGTAGACTCTCTGGAGGGTAGCTTCATCTGCGCTCAAGAGGCTGGCTGTGTGCCCCTCTGTGCCCTTCTCCTGCATCCCCACCCCAGGGCAAGCCCTCCTGTTGGCCTGGAGATTGCTCATCTCCCACTGCCTGTGGCCCTCTCTGCTACGCTTCCTCCTCCCCAAAGCCTTGGTGAATGAGGCCCAGAGCAAGTGACTTCTCTCAGTTTCTTCTTATGCAAACACGCCCCCCCACCCCCCACCCTTCCACTCCAATTTTTCTAATGCTCGTCCCTCTGCCCATATGGGACTCTAGTGGCAGGCCCCCGCAGTGCTGGCACTTTTCTCCCCTTCCTGCCTTCATTTGCCAGTGCCCACGCTGCTCTACCCTCCCTGTCACGCCATGCTGGCTCTCAGCCACCTCTCTTGAAGCCATCACTGAGCTCTCGCTTGCTTTCCTCCTCCTTTTACCAGGCGAGGCTCTGAGGCCCCATGCTCCCCTTGTGCCGTTTGTAAAATGCAAAACAAAACCTAGAATTGCTGTCAATTGATCAATTGATTGCCTTAATTACCTGCTCACCACTTCTGCTCTGACGTCTTCCATCACGATGTTGCTCCCTGTGCCCTGCCTCTGAGCCCGTCCTGAAAGGACACAGAAAATTCAACCCTTGAACTTCATTTCTCTTTTCACAGTTGCTGTCCGATCTGCTAAGTATTCCCAGCATTTTCTGTCTTTATTGCAGATTTCCAGCATCTGCAGTATTTTGCTTTTGGATTGGATAATGTTTTTGATCATTGGGACAGCCTAGATCCAGTCCATTTCATCTCTAAGGAAACGCTTCACAATGCATATTGCTCCTCAAAAGTAAAACTCCAGGCAATCTACTATTTATTCTCAATTAGGCTGTGTTGTCACCAGTTGTGTGGAATTTATCTCACAATGCCATTGAAGCAGGCTTTGCAGCACTGAGAGCTCAGAGAATTACAGAATTGCTTTAACTACATCATAAAATTAATGCTAGATTGCCCAGAATACAGATATTTCTCCATGTCTGCTGTCCATCCTGCATCATAATTATCTAAAGTGATATGTTTGCTCGACAGTCAGTCTATAAATTGGCGACCAACAATATGTTAATCCATCAATAAATACATTGAAGTTAGGGCTGCCTACTCTTGTTGGATGTATTTCTGGAGGTTTTGTGACATGACCTCCCAACTCCAGCCATCCCTCCCCATCCCCTACATTCCCACCATTGGTTGCCCGACATGTCCAACTCATGCCAACTGGAAAAAGAACAGAAACTTTGTCACACAACTGGATAATTGATTGACTGTCAGTCAAACGGCTTTCTTTCCCCATCTTCAATAACTTGGTAAAAGTGTTCAAAGAAAATGAAAAAACACTTTTTTTTAATGCCCTTTTTTTTGTCCAGGTTGCTCACAGAAGCCTCCTGCCACATAAGGAGGTTTGAGTCTTTAATTCCAGAAGATTCCCGGTTAATCCTAAAAGTTCGCAACCCTAGGTGAAGTTGAAATCCACCTTCCAACTGCTCAAGGTTGAGTTACTTTCCAGCTTTGCCTGAAATTTAAAAAAACTCATCAGCTGGCAAGTAACATCATGTTAGTGTCAACCGTGACTCAGCTGGTCGCACTTTCACCTCAGAAGGTTGTGCATTCAAGTCCCACTCCAGGACTTAAACACAAAATCAAGGCTGACACATCAGTGCAGTGCTGAGGCAACGCTACACTGTTGCAAGTGTTTTCTTTTGAATGGGACATTAAACTGAGGCCCTGTCCACCCTCTCAAGTGGGCCAAAAAGTTCCCATGGCACTATTTCTAAAAAGAGCAGGGGAGTTGTCCTCGGTGTCCTGCCCAATATTTATCCCGCAATCAACATCACAAAAACCAATGATCTGATCATTAGCACATTGCTATTTGTGGGAGCTTGCTGTGTGGAAATTGACTGTCATGTTGCCTACATTACTACAGTGACGACACTTCAAAAGTACTTCATTCGGTGTAAAATGTTTTGGGATATGCTATGGTTGTGAAAGGTGCTTTATAAATGCAAGTCTTTCTTCTTTCATGTGTTCATCCGCCCAACTCCAACACTTAATTATTTGTTTCCCTGCTCCTTTGCTGCATTTGGTCTCTGCAGTTCCTCTTTGCCACAGTGCTCTGCAAATGTATCAAAGGCTTACCTTACTGAATTTAATTTCATATGGTCAATATTTAAATTTTTTAAGCTTGGCAAGCTTTAGTTGATTTTTTTTAAGTCCAACTCACCATCAAGTTTACAACATGTTCCTAGTGCCATTACTTTGATAGATTGGTTAGTCAACACATTGCACTGCACTACTCAGACCACAATGTAACAAGAAATTCAAACAGAATTTACAAACATACAAACAGCTCAGAGTTGTGTTCATTGCCAGTTGCAGTAAGCAATATGCTAGGCCTTGTGGTACTTTGTACATGTTTTTTGACACAATATTTTGATAAAGAGCTTCACTAGCCTAAGTTTCATATATGGAGCTCATTGCATGACATTAAACCTGAGCTTTGCACTCTGAATTTGCATACAACAAAAGTGACTTTTACCTTATTAGGAATAAAGCTTTTCACTAGTGTTTTGTGTCAGACAATAGAACTGATGTAGGTTTCTGCTTCATTCATCTCTGCTTCAGCAGTCTGTGGTTAGTTCTGTGGTGTCTCCTAATTTCACTTGTGGCCGCCTACCTACAAGTCTTTGGACTGATTACCATATATGGTAAATTCAATTGAGCTTCCAGCTTATCAGGCACTCACAAACCCTACGTACCTAAAAACAACTGAATATGAGGAAGTGTCAGTTTTGCAATGGACTTTATTTGCAGAATCATTGGAGACAGTGAAAAGCATTGTAGAAAACCACTGTGAAAGCATTGTACAAAATATCTGCAGTAAAAATTGCAGCCAGATGTACACAAACTGTTCAATATAAGTCAGAAGGCTAATTCTGTGACTCACTTATGGTAGTTCTCCAGTTTATATGCAACTGGGTAACTTGGCATTCACCAGGTATTGTATTAATGCTTTTCAACTATCTTAAACAAGTTTTTTGTACAAATTCAAAAGCAAAATGCTACCAACATCAGCCAACCCAGTCCATTCGTGTGCTTTTTTTTGAACATGCATCTGCTTCCGAGTTTATTTTTTTAAGGGAGTAAGGCCCTCAAATTATCAGTATTGAGTATATCACACTAGTTTTACAGCTTAATTTCTTTCATAGGTTAATATTTACACTTTGGAAATATAATTATGAAATATGTTAATGCGGGGCATGATGCCTGAGTGCCTAAAAATTGTAAAAATTGTTTTAAACAAATTTTACTGTGGGACCAATCCTGAATAGATCAGGATAAATCGGTATGCATAGTGTCAGCTTTATGCCCGAAGCACTCCGCAACACATATCAATCTCTATCACAAAACCTTTAGAGGAAACAGCACAGATTCAGCCATAGGTTATTCCCTTTTGTGGAAGCAAACACCAATATTTCAGTGATTCCATAATGTGTCAGAAAAAATGGCCCAGATCTGATTCGTGATGTTATTCCTATCTTCAAACATCATATGTACATTGATAACATGAAGCTTTCCCTATTCAACGAATGTCGACTTTCAGCAGATGCACAGAGCAAGGAAATAGGTACAGTGTGTAACACCCAGGATATAGCTTAAGTTATAGCTGGCAAGAAGATTGGCTCTCTGTTGCTGCTGGATTGGTTAGGAACAGCAACTGTGTAAACTAGGCAGTAGTGGCTTGAGAAACAACATCATATTCATTGATGCTACGGTTGCTGTGGCTGTATTGAAAGGTACTCGTGGTGAAGAAAATGAGGACAGCACACCTGCTCCAGCTCTCATAAGATATGCCAGCTATGTCCTTAATACTCTCTATTAGAGCGAGTGACTTAGCATAACACTGCATTCTGTGACAAATGGCATGAATTCCTACACTTTTGCTGAGTGCAGCATGATTTGCTTCCTAAGTATTACAATTTTACATAAAATGTCTGGAGACGATAAAATTGTTTGCCTTGAAGCTAATCTGAATGATAATTTGTTCTGACTTTTAATAACTTTTCCCACAAGTTATACAGTATTTGCTTAACAAATCTAAAGAGAGTGCATTGCCAAACACTAATGCCATATTTACATTTTCTTGAGGAAACTGCTTTGCATTATGACCACATCAGTGTTCTTTTCAAACAAGGTTAGGATAGAAATTACAATCGGTGATGTTCTTAGATGAGTGTTTAATGTGCAAGTAGAAAATTTTATCACAGGTGTTAACAGGTTTAGAGTTTTACTCTAATATGTTAACCAATGTACCACTAAAGGAAATGAAACCCCGGGCAGTATTTTCCCTGCGGGCTTCAGGACCCCAACATCAGGGGCAAATGGGGGTCAGAAGCCCGCACCGTGTGGGGAACAGCCACACAGCCCTGATTTTCCTCAAGTTGGCCAATTAGTGGCTAGAGAGCGGGTTTGCCATCCAATTAAGTTTGGAGGGTGGGCTCTCGAAGCTGGAGAGTGAATAGGAGGTCTTCCAGCACTGAAGAGACAGCAAGCTGCCTTTTCAGTTAAGAGAGAGACTGCCTCAAGGTGGAGGCGCCCTCTCTACACGTTTTTATTATTTAAATAAAAAATAGAATCAGTAGCCAGGCCACCATTGTGGAGGGGTACCTGTGGCTGCAGCTGAAGCCTGGCAAGCAGAGAGGGCCTCAAAGCCTGACTGGAGCACTGGCCTTCTGGTCCACCTGTGGGAAAATAGCTCAGCGGTGGGATGATGCCAGTAAAATGGCACATCGACCAGCGGCATGAATTTTCACAGCTGCTTGCCTCCATGTTCACCCTATCGGGAACTAAAAGTCCTGCCCCCCACGTCTATCCCTCCAATGTTACTTCCAACCTGCCTCTACCTTTGATCTCCTTCCCTTTACATTTCATTCCTCTTTTCACACTATATGTCGAATCCTCATTAATACTGCTGCTTCTCCCATTGAGAAGGAGGTGGCTCAACACTAAAAGAAGCAGAGCTATTCCATCCTCTTTAGCACATAAGAAAATATTCACTCTTAGTATGGAATACCTGACGCATACATGAAGCAAAATAACCAAAAATAGGCAGAAAACAAAAACCTGCCACAAACAAAACGTAATAATTAGTTTATCAGCTACTTTCCGTGATCTGCCAACACCAATTAAAAACAAGGAGCCAGTTGGTTTATTTTCTTGTCCCTCTGAGGTGAGAAATATTGTCATCGAATGGAATGTTTTTCTATTTTAGGCACTCATCATCACCACTGAGCACTCCTGGCCTATGTATAAGAAGAAAGAATGCAGAATAAACCTTTCTGTACTTTGAGCCAATGCAGTGGATTTATCCAGTCCTGGAACAGTATCTCTCCTGAATTGGAGTGAAATATTCCAGCTCCCAACTGTCTTCATGGACTGAATGAAAATGCTAATTTGGCACCAAATTGTGGTCTATCTTTGGGCTAGAAAACAACTCTGCAAACTAATTTTCAGTATGGCATTTAGCGATTTGCCAGAAAATTGCTTGATCTTGTCAGCAAAGTAATAATTATAGCATTCTAGGCCTTTTCATGACTAATTCAATGGGAAAAAACACCCAAAGTAGACAACAGACAAGTCCACAGTATGAAACAAAAACAGAAAATTCTAGAAATACTCAGCAGCTCAGGCAGCATCTGTGGAGAGGGAAACAGTTAACGTTTCACGTCATGACCTTTTCTGCTCATTTTATTTTGATTTTTGCTTATGTCAACAGTATGATTTTCACAATGTAATGATGTATATATCCAAAGACACCGAAACAGAATTTTATTTTACAAAATTAGCAAATTTTAGGGCATTGATCACAGGTTTAATTGTAAAGTTCACTGAGGGACTATCAGAAAATGAGTCAGGCCCCACCCCTGCTGTGTCTCGTTACAGATTCACTGTGACAGTGAGGGAAGTCTTACCAATCTGTTGATTTGAACGTAAGATAAAAATAAAACTTTCCATTCTCATTTACTGACTCTGCCCTTATATGTCTCCTGGTTTGAATAACAAGTTTCAAAGATTTCCTTGTTTGTCTCGTTAGTGTAACTGCACTGAAGTCTGATTGGAAGCCATCGTTGCATCTGGCTCTATCTCCAGGGGTTTCCCAAGATCTTTCAGGTGCTTCAAAGCCTCTCCTGGGCATTTTCTGACTTGAAGAGCGGCTCGAAATTTCATGTTGTGATCAACAATCATGTTCACGTCACAAGTTAATATGATACCATATTTTTACATTGCTAGTGGTTTCCTGTTATGTTATTCAGAGTGAGTCAGAGAATACAGTGCTTTATCACAAGAGGAGTCTTGTTGACATGGAGAAAATGTCCAGGATGTAAGTGCTCGATAGACCAAATCTTTAACATGTTATATATATTGTGAGGAAAAGAAGGTAGTGTTAGTTGCCAGGAAGCTGCTACAGGTTAAATTTCAGTTTTCTTACAGCAAATATCTCATAAACATAATTTTTCATTTAAGACAGTTTAATACAACTGTCCATTAATTTTACCCATACACCGCCTAAAAATGGTTTCCACGCAAAAACGACAGGGCAGATAATGTTTACGGTCGAAAATAACACTACACTATAATTATTATTTAACAAAATGAGAGAGTTGCAAGTAAAAGTCTTTTCATCAAGATTCAGATCAAAACAAACCTATGACATTATCCGAGCTACCGATATGATTATTCTCTTGTAATTCCTCTCTCTACCCATATATATTGCCCATAACATAAGTAAGACCAGAATTTTACAGCCCCCAAAAGAGTGGGCTAGTGGGGGGTCTGGGGGGCAGGCATAAAATGGAGTGTGAGGCTGGGGGGCCCTTTCCGACCCACTCCTGCCTCCACTGCCAATTTACGCTGGGTGGTGCAGCGGCAGCAAGAAACAGCCCCACCCAGGCCAATTAAGGCCCTTAAGTGGCCAATTAACTGCTACTTAAGGGTCTCCGCCCACCGCCACGGGGATTTTATGTTTGGCTGGCGGTAGACTGAGACCTCAGAAAACAAGCCGAATAAATCTAGATGGCCTTCTGGCAGGCTGTGGGGGGCTCCTCCTGATCGGGCACCCTGTGCCGCATGGAGGGCCACCCCCCAAAGCCCCAACCAAACCCAACACACAACATGGCCCCACACACCCCTCCAACCAATCCCCCTTGCCTCACTGGGGCCTGACTGATTGTCTCCGGCAAGGCCCTAAAAACTTACCTTTTTTCCAAGGCCGTCCGTCATCTTCCTCCTGCAGCTGAATGTAGTCCCAAGAATGGCCACCGCTTCCGTTGGCGCTGCTGGGACTAAGAACTGCCAGCCCACTGATTGACCATCATCTCCATTAGGTGGGACTTTCTGCCTCAATGAGGTGGAAGTCATACCGCCCAAGACCAATTAAGGGCCTGGGGGCCGTAAAATTCGGTCTGGATCCCCAGGCCTGGTGGAGGAAGGCTTTCCATCAACTTTTCAGCCGGTGGATGGGTCCCCCTGCCCACTGTAAAATCTAGCCCTTACTGCTGGGGCAGGGGGTGGGGGGGGGTGCAGGAGGTGGGGGGGAATTCCCAAACAGAGGCTGATGTCGAAGGGAGAAGGAGGTCCAGGGCAAAAGAGGCCTGGGGATTTCTTCCTGTTCCTCCAATGTTACTTATCATGGTCTCTTCTGACTGCTCTGCTGGTTCCCATCAGTTTCTCAGGGAGCTTTGAGACCGGGCTGGCCTCCCCAAAGTCCTTGTAAACATCATGTCACGGTACTAATGATATCAACAGGCAGTGACTCTTACTTTTAAATTAAGTCCTGGCCTGTTTGCAGCAGGAGCTTTGGCTGACTCCAAAGTCAACGAAGATAAGATAGCGTTGAGTGAGAACGATGTGACCAACAGCCTGATCTACCCCATGTCATATATTACAATAAAAGTTCCAAAATATTTAAAATATGCCTGATAAATGTGTGGTTAGGTACAGAAATGTATTTTTTGAAGCAAGGTCAGAATATTTTCTAGCTGAGGCAAATCGTGAAAGCATCCAATGGTAGGTGGGACTATCAAATGAATATTTATTTTTCTGTTCAGATAAATCACTTGGATTGAATCTCATTGCTTACAGTGGTAAATGTATTTCATGGTTCCATTTAATAAAGACACTATAATGCTTTTAAATGGTCTTAAAATAGCCACAATTCAGTGTCTCATCTTTATAGGTTATAATCATTGTATAATGTGCTTCAAGTTGAAAATGCTGGTGTATGAAACTCTGACTGACAATGAGTCCCTTTGATATGTTCCTCTTTCATCTCTAAGTATTACCCAATCCCTCCCTTTGCTGCTCATTGTTGCTGGAAATCTGCATCCAGATCACAGTGTTGCCTTGTTGCTGCTGGAAGAGACAGTGCGTAATCCATTATGCAAGAATAGCCACAGAACTGGGTGTACTTTTCCTCAGTATAAAATTTAAAACTGAGTCAGTAAAACATTTTGCTGAACAGGCATTTTTACGAAATGTGGCATGTAAAAGGCTTTAAATTTTTTGTTTGCAATGAGTATACACACACTGGTAAACATTTTTACGCACGATTGGGCTGAATTTGTGAGGTCAACGGGACCGGGATTGGAGGCGTGGGGGCTGAACGTACTCACCTGGAAACCCAAAGCCATGACGTCGGTTCCGGATAATGTCAACGGAGGGAAAGCTCCAAGGTGATGTTGCTGCCCCAATAAGAACAAAGAACAAAGAACAGTACAGCACAGGAACAGGCCATTTTGCCCTCCAAGCCTGCGCCAATCTTGATGCTTGTCTAAACTAAAACCTTCTGCACTTCCGGGGACCGTATCCCTCTATTCCCTTCCTATTCATGTATTTGTCGAGATGTCTCTTAAACGTCGCTATCGTATCTGCTTCCACCACCTCCCCCGGCAGCAAGCTCCAGGCACTCACCACCCTCTGTGTAAAGAACTTGCCTCACACATCCCCTCTAAACTTTGCCCCTCGCACCTTAAACCTATGTCCCCTAGTAACTGACTCTTCCACCCTGGGAAAAAGCTTCTGACTATCCACTCTGTCCATGCTGCTCATAACTTTGTAAACCTCTATCATGTCGCCCCTCCACCTCCGTCGTTCCAGTGAAAACAATCCGAGTTTTTCCAACCTCTCCTCATAGCTAATGCCCTCCAGACCAGGCAACAGCCTGGTAAATCTCTTCTGTATCCTCTCCAAAGCCTCCACGTCCTTCTGGTAGTGTGACGACCAGAATTGCACGCAATATTCTAAGTGCGGCCTTACTAAGGTTCTGTACAGCTGCAACATGACTTGCCAATTTTTATACTCTATGCCCCAACCGATGAAGGCAAGCATGCCGTATGCCTTCTTGACTACCTTATCCACCTGCGTTGCCACTTTCAGTGACCTGTGGACCTGTACGCCCAGATCTCTCTGCCTGTCAATACTCCTAAGGGTTCTGCCATTTACTGTATACCTCCCACCTGCATTAGACCTTCCAAAATGCATTACCTCACATTTGTCCGATTAAACTCCATCTGCCATTTCTCCGCCCAAGTCTCCAACCGATCTATATCCTGCTGTATCCTCTGACAATCCTCATCATTATCCGCAACTCCACCAACCTTTGTGTCGTCCGCAAACTTACTAATCAGACCAGCTACATTTTCCTCCAAATCATTTATATATACTACAAACAGCAAAGGTCCCAGCACTGATCCCTGCGGAACACCACTAGTCACATCCCTCCATTCAGAAAAACACCCGTCCACTGATACCCTCTATCTTCTATGACCGAGCCAGTTCTGTATCCATCTTGCCAGCTCACCTCTGATCCTGTGTGACTTCACCTTTTGTACCAGTCTGCCATGAAGGACCTTGTCAAAGGCTTTACTGAAGTCCATATAGATAACATCCACTGCCCTTCTTTCATCAATCATCTTCATCACTTCCTCAAAAAACTCAGTCAAATTAGTAAGACACGACCTCCCCTTCACAAAACCATGCTGCCTCTCGCATTTTAAATTGCTGAACAGGTTGTTTCAATACATTTCCATGGAAGTGATCACAATTTTATAGGGGGGGGGGGGTTAAATTTTGTCAACAGCGTGCGGGGATCACTTGCCTCCTGACCACCAGCCATTTAAAGGTGGCGGCACTGAGGCGAGGCCTCAGTGACATCGCAGGAAGGGAGCCATGGGGTGCTTTGCATAAGGAAAGTTCGAGGGAACGGAGGCCATTGTCGGCCTGCAGTTCTGGGCTCTCTGCATGGGTGGGCTATTTCTAGGGTGCAAGGGTTGGGTGGGCATAGTATCAAGTGCAAGGGTCCAGTGGGCTATATCTTGAGTCCTGGGCTCTCAGCAGGGCTGGGCACTGTGGGGCATTAGCACATATTCCTAAGGGAGGAGCAAAGGGAAAGATGCCAAGGAAAGTTTGTCTCTGCAAGGACAGCACTCTGGAGGGCTGCTGAACAGCTGGCATGGATCTCATACACCCCGTCTTTGTGGACCCCCGTGTTGTGCAGCAGCAGCTCAGAGGGAGGGAGGGCCAGGATGTAGCTGTGCCCACCTGTGAAGCTCCAGTAGGAGAGCAGCAGCAACTAGCCATGCCAAGGAGGGCCATCCCATGCCAGAGAGTGTACCGGACTCGATTCAGCTACCTCCAAATGTCCGAGAGTCAGTATCAGTGAAGACCCTCCGGGAGCGGAGTGGAGAGGAGCGGAATGGACCTGTGGGGAGAACGCCGGGAGCGGAGCCTATAAATCCAACCCGAGGATCGAGGCCCAGTCTTTTGCCTTCTGGGAGCGGAGCGGAGAGGAGCTCTTCCAGCGCGCTGGAGTTTTGAAAAAAAAAAGCCTACAGTGACGTCAGAGGAAAGCTGCAAGGTGATTGGTTGGTGAGTAGCAGCTGTTAGCGCATTTAAATATCTTTTTAAAAAAGGGGGAAAGTTTTTTTTGTTGAAAAAAAACCCTCTGGTGATAAGGACTTTAGATTGGAATGCGTAGAACAAGGCCCCTAGTGTAATTAGTATTTTTTAATCAAGGGAGTAACTAATTAACCGAAGGGTAAGTCATGGCAGGAGAGCTCAGCCCCATGATATGCTCCTCCTGCGCTATGTGGGAAATCAGGGATGCTTCCAGTGTCCCTGACGACCATGTGTGCAGGAAGTGTATCCATCTGCAGCTGCTGGCTACCCGAACTACGGAGCTGGAGCTGGGATTCACTGTGGAGCATCCGCGATGCTGAGGACGTCATGGATAGCACATTTAGTGAGGTGGTCACACTGCAGGTAATGGCTGCACAGGCAGAAAAGGGATGGGTGACCACCAGACAGAGTAGTAGGCGCAGGCAGGTAGTGCAGGAGTCCCTTGTGGCCAACCCCTCTCAGACAGATATACCGCTTTGGATACTGTTGAAGGGGATGACCTCCGAGGGGAAAGCGGCAACAGGCAAGTTCGTGGCACCACGGAGGGCTCTGCTGCACAGCAGGGGATGAAAAGCGGTGGAAGAGCTATAGTGATAGGGGATTCTATCATAACGGGTGCAGATAGGCGTTTCTGTGGCTGCAAACAAGACTCCAGGATGGTATGTTGCCTCCCTGGTGCTAGGGTCAAGGATGTCTCGGAGCAGCTGCAGGACATTCTGAAAGTGGAGGGTGAGCAACCAGAGGTCATGGCCCATATTGGCACTAACGACATAGGCAGGAAGAGAGATGAGGTCCTGCAAAGTGAATATAACGAGTTAGGCAGAAGGTTTAAAAACAGGACCTCTAGGGTTGTAATCTCAGGATTACTCCCTGTGCCACGTGCTAGTGAGGCTAGGAATAGGAGGATAAGGCAAATGAATGCGGAGCTGAAGAGCTGGTGTAGGTGGCAGGGCTTCAGCTACTTGGATCATTGGGATCTCTTCTGGTGCAGAGGTGACCTGTACAAGAAGGACGGGTTGCATCTGAACTGGAAGGGGACCAATATTCTTGCGGGGAGGTTTGCTAGTACTACTCGGGAGGGTTTAAACTAGTCTTGCAGGGGGGTGGGACCCAAAGTAGTAGTCTCTCAGATGAGATAGTTGAGGCAAATGTACAGGTTAAAGCAAGCAAGTCCAGTAGGCAGGCCGGGCAGGGGCAGGGAGGGTGGAAGGTCTGGTAGGCTAAACTGCATTTACTTTAATACAAGAAGCCTTACCGGTAAGGCAGATGAACTCAGAGCATGGATCGGTACATGGGATTGTGATATTATAGCTATTACGGAAACGTGGTTGAGGGATGGGCAGGAGTGGCAGCTCAATGTTCCGGGTTACCGATGCTTCCGGCGTGACAGAGGTGGAGGTAAGAGAGGAGGGGGAGTTGCACTATTGATTAGGGAGGACATCACGGCAGTACTTAGAGATGATATCCCGGGGGAATGTACAGCGTTGCCATATGGGTAGAACTTAGAAAGAAGAAAGGGGTGATCACTTTGATGGGATTATACTATAGGCCCCCAAATAGTCAGAGGGAATTGGAGGAGCATATATGTAGGGAAATCACAGATAGGTGTAGGAATTATAGGGTTGTAATAGTAGGTGATTTGAACTTCCCTAATGTTGACTGGGACTGCCTTAGTGCTAAGGGATCAGATGGGGAAGAATTTGTTAAGTGTGTCCAGGATAGTTTTCTGAAGCAGTATGTGGATGGCCCTACGAGAGAAGGGGCTACACTCGACCTCCTCTTAGGAAATGAGGCTGGGCAGGTGGTTGATGTGTCAGTGGGGGAGCACTTTGGGACCAGTGACCATAACTCTATTAGCTTCAAGATAGTTATGGAAAATGATAGGACTGGTCCTCAGGTTGAAGTCCTAAATTGGGGGAAAGCTAATTTCGATGGCATCAGACAGGAACTCTCAAAAATTGAATGGGAGAGGCTGTTTACAGGTCAAGGGACGTCTGGCAAGTGGGAGGCTTTTAAAAGTGAGATAGGAAGAGTTCACGGCCGGCATGTTCCTGTTAGATGGAAGGGCAAGGCTGGCAAGTTTAGGGAACCTTGGTTGACGAGGGATATTGAGGGCCTGGTCAGGACAAAGAAGGAGGCATATGTCAGGTATAGGCAGCTAGGATCAAGCGAGTCCCTCGAGGAGTATAGGGGATGTAGGACTACACTTAAGAAGGAAATTAGGAGGGCGAAAAGGGGCCATGAGATTTCCCTGGCAGATAAGATAAAGGAGAATCCTAAAAGATTCTATAAGTATATTAAGAGTAAAAGGGTAGCTGGGGAGAGAGTAGGTCCCCTTAAGGATCAGTGTGGTAATCTATGTGTGGTGCCATGGGAAATGGGCGAGGTCTTAAATGAATACTTCTCATCTGTATTTACCGTGGAGAAGGTCATGGAAGCCAGTGAGTTCAAGGGAGGAAGCAACAATATCCTGGAGGATGTGGGGAGTGGATCAAAGGGGTAAATTTTTCGCACAAAGAATAGTGGGTATCTGGAATAAGCTGCCCGAGGAGGTGGTGGAGGTAGGAACAGTAGCGACATTTAAGAGGCATCTGGACAGGTACTTGAATGAGCAAGGCATAGAGGGATATGGAATTAATGCAGGCAGGTCGGATTAGTATAGATAGGCATTATGGTTGGTATGGACGCGGTGGGCCGAAGGGCCTGTTTCTATGCTGTACGACTCTAAGACTCTGTGATTCTATGACTGCAGCTCTTCTGGGAGGCTGTTACCGACAGATGCATCCGGCTGCAGGACGAGCTGCAACCCATGGGCTTCGATAGACACCCAATGCCTGTAGCCCTGAAAATTACTGTGACACTCAATTTCCACTCCTCTGGCTCTTTCCAAGGATACACTGGGGCCATGTGTGGGGTCTCCCAGGCAGCAGCCCACAGCTGTATCAAGGAGGTGGCCAATGCCCTGGTCAAGAGACTATATGTATTACCAGACCAACCATGGCAGTCAGGCAGAGAGGGCCATCAGTCAGCAACCCAGGACCGCAATGGAGCAAATGGCTAGTAAGATTCAAATGCCTAATGGTGGCACTCGATATCAATATACCCCGAAGAAAGAGAGCATTACTCCTAAACTATGCTGGACCAAATGTCAACGATATCTTCGATGCACTCACAGACACCAGAAGCAACAATAATCAATGATTATGACGCAGTGAAGAATGCTCTAACAAGACACTTTCAACCAAGAGCAAATGCTCACTATGAAATTTATGTCTTCCGGCAAGCAAAACAAGTGCAACACCCTTGACCACTATGTGACGAGACTCAGAATTGCAACTTCACAGATGTGGACAAAGAAATCATCTCCCAGAATATTATAACCTGCCAATTTGCAAGACTAAGAAGGAAAGCTTTTAGGGAGGGTGAATTGTTCAACTTGCAATGGTTACTCAATATTTGCAGAATACTAGAAGCCAGCGAAAGACAAGCCAAAGTCTTAAAAGGGAAAGAGACAAATAATATAAGAGGAGAATCTCCTGAGGCCAGGTCAGGATCATCAACAGAATCTGTGAATGCCACAAGAGGAAGGTTTCACCACAGATGCTGCCTGGCCTGCTGAGTTTCCCCAGCACTTTCTGCTTTGGTGCCACATACTTACCCTGCTGTGTCCCAGTGTCCTGTGAAGTTGCCATCCTCTTCTTCAACTCAAGTGTTAGATTGCTTCTTGTAGGCATGCTGCACCTGGATGAATTTTTCACATTCTCGAATGTGAGACTTAAATGTACCATAAAAGGCAAATACACAACAGAAATAAAACCATAATTGAAGAACATTTATACACTATGGGCTTCTGATCATCTGACTCTGGAAAGCCACAGACTAATATGCATTTGGAATCTGTATTCATTTCTCTGCTAACTGTTATGTTAAAGTACATGTTTAAAAAAAAACAGGAAAATATGTTCATATACTAGCTGCATTGCCAACTAGAAATATTACACCAATAAATATGATCAGCTGCTGAAGAAGCAAAGTATTCATGAATATGTGTCGATGTGTAATAGTTGAAAAACCATGACAGCAGCACAGATTTCCTCACTAGTCCTGCATTGATTTTTCAAACATGTGCAAGGCAAACCTTGCAGATCAGCAGCTTTCCTCCAGTCAGGCTGCTAGTGCAGAGGTTGCACTGAGAAGGGGCACTCACAAGCATTTACAGAGAACACACTGACACAAATGGGAATGCACGGGTGTCACAGCAATGTAAATACGTCTTTCACTAAATGTTCCTCACCAACATGTCTTCCCTGTGCGAATGATGTGTGCCAGCCTGTAGTGCCAATGTCACATCCTTTTGCACCACTGGCCCTTCAGGAGAGCCAATGTATGCAGTAACATCATTACCATGTCACCATTACTCATGAGCGTCTCCACGGATGCAGTGACATGGACATTGGCTCATTCAGCTGCTGCCTCTAATGGTTTACACAGGGATGCTGCAGATGTGGACTGCTGCACAGCAGGTGAGTGAGGGTGATGTGTGGCTTGCAGAGCTCATGTCGGTTCCTGTGGAGCAGAGAGCCTTTGATAACCCACTGCCTTACATCCCTAGCTCGCTGCTAGCCCTGTATGCAGAGCCTGGGTGCCATCTGCCCTCTCATGTGCCTTTCCTGTTGTAGGTCCTCAGTGTCCTCATAGTCCGAGGAGGAATCCTACTGATGTCTCTCCTCATCAACAGAGCATCACCCGATCCATTCAGGCATTGGAAGCGCTCTTTCAGCATACCGATCGCCTGCTCAATGGTGGCTCTCGTAGCGCAGTTGCTGGCATTGTAGCCCTCCTCTGTCGCAGTAGTGGGATCTCTCACTGGTGTCGGGAGCCATGTCTGCAAGATATAGCCCTTGTCTCCAAGAAGCCACCCCTCCATCTGAGGCAGTTCAGTGAACAGCGGTGGCAGCTGGGACTGGTGCAGGACCCAGGTGTCATGGCAGCTGCCTGAGAAGCAGGCATTTGCATGAAGCATCTCCGGTGATCACATACCAGCTGCACCTAGATTGAGAGGATTCCTTTAATGGTGACGTCGGCAGGTGGAAGCCTGGCAGAAGGCCTGATGGCCACATGGGTGCAGTTGATGAACATTAAAACCTATGTTGAAACCAATGGCCCTCTGGGCCTGGCTGAGAGAGTCCATCCTGAAGCGGACATACTCACTGGGCCACCGGTGCAGGGCATCGGTGACCTCCCTGATGCATCGGTGCACCACTGACAGTGTGAACCCACAAAGTTCTTTAGTGGGCCCCTGAAAAGCTGCGTCGGTGTCAAGCTTGAGAACCGCTGCCACTATGAGGACCACAGGCATTGGATGTCCACCGAAGCCCATGGGCTGCAGGTCATCCTTGAGCAGGGCACAGAGACATGTCACCGCCCTCTCAACATGCACAATCACATCTGGCACTGGTGCTCTGACATCCGATTGCACGTCATGTGGGGTCTGTAGATGCACAGCGACCATAATGGCGAGCTCGCCTTGGGGGCTGCTGCTCACGACTCAGGGCCTCTACTTTGATCGCACCTGCCTGTTGATATTGCCCCTGGCGCATACGGATCCTCAGGAGCAGAGGATCACCCAATGTAGGATGAGCCACGCCCATTTCCGTGTGATAAATAAAGTTGAACCCTTCATTTATTCAAAGGTTCCTAACAGAGCAGGGATTGGTGTTGACGGGTACATCAGGTGCTTTCATAGATCAACTGTGTGGCGTGGCAGGGCATTGCCCATCTCAGCCAACACTCATAGTGGCATAGCATGACCACATCAAGATCTGACCAGCTGCATCGATTGCCCCCACCATCCATATAACCTTAACGCTCCTGCCCTTTCTGCCACCCTCCCCACATACAGGGTGACTAGAGTGCCGTTGCTCCTTCAAAAACACAAACGCAGAGCGTACACTGTTTACGGAGGGAGGGTACACATTTCCTCCCCTCATGCCTGCAGAGCTTCCCTCCAGTAATCCCAGACCCCCTCCCTCCTCCCTTTAAGAATGCAGAGCTGAGACCCCTGTAATTCCCCCTCTCCCTGCTCCCTTCCAGTATGCAGAGTGAGGCCCCTGTAATCCCCCCTCCCACCTCTCTTCCAGTATACAGAGTGAGACCCCTGTAATTCCCCCTCCCTCCTCCCTTTAAGAATGCAGAGCTGAGACCCCTGTAATCCCCCCTTCCTCCTCCCTTTAAGAATGCAGAGTGAGACACCTAAATATCAGAACTTACCTTCAGTAGAGAAAACTTCTGCCTCTGATGACCCGTTGGCTTTTCTGTTCGGGAACAGGACGACATGTGACGGCTGCCCGTTTAACAAAAATGCGGAAGTGTGGAGCGAGAGGCGGCGGGCTGCATATTCTGCAGAGGTAAGTACTGTTTTGAATATTGTCATGCTAGGCCCCCACCTGCCAAGAATGGGGCACATTAATTTTGTCATGAACATTGATTTTAAACTGTTACTGGAGTGAGGGGAGGACTTGCTAAACAGATCAGCCATGGCTGGAAAAAACATTTGCATATTAACAGACAGTGTTTGGAAGGACAAAGCAGCCATTCCCAGACATTCAACCCACAATGGATTTTTGATCATCAGACATTGAAGGTGGGGAGCTCGCATTCCAGGTTAACTGCTAAGATGGCCGAATACACAAATGGACATGGTCAAACCAGCTACTCACATGACTAACCTGCTGGGCAACCTGAGTTTTTTGAATTTGTACAAACAGTTTGGGGAGAAAGCTGTTTGCTCCTGGACTGAGAAGATCTCTGCTGTCTGCTCCCATCCCTTTCTCACAAGCCTCTGAATCCACTGAAGACACACAAACCCCAAGAGAAAAAAAGTCTCCTACAACGAACAAGATTTAAAAAGAATACTGGGCCCCAACGAAAAGCAAGATCTACCTACAATCAAGGACTCTACAGTGAGCTCGAAGAACTGTAACAAAAACTCTCTTCAGATATTGCCTCAAACTTTTCCACTTTATTTTTCTTCTGCTCTTTTCTGTCTCGATTTGCATGTGTGTATTGCATATGCATGCTCGCGTGGGCGTATCGTGTATTCGTAGGTGTTAACCAAATTAGAAGTTACGTTTAAGTTTAATAAATTTCAACTTTTCTTCTTTAAGCCTAAGAAAGCCTGGTTTCTTTGTCCTATAATTGGAAAGCGGTGAACAAGGATTCACCAAGGTGGAGCTAAAAACATGGTGTGTTCAAAATTAAACCCTGTTATGGTAAGACCAGGTGAAGGCGGAAAGGGAACCCTGGACCTCGTTCTCACCTGGCTGTAACATTATGGTAATTGGGGTGCCACCGCTGAGCGGCAGGGGGACGCACCAAGATCCTCCCACCACCAGTAATATGTGGCGGGCCTTTCTCGACGTCAGGGGTCGAGGTGGGCCTCTCCCCACAGAATTTTACTGGCTCCCATGCAGCAACCCAAGGCATCGAGGGGCTGGTAAAATTCAGCCCAATAATAGAGTTGAATGCTCAGCAGGAAGATTACATCTTTGCAGCACAAGAGATTTTTTGTTAGTCACAACCATAAGTATTGACGCCTGCCCATGTGTGATGTGTTCATAGGCAATTTGACAATCTCTGCAGTAATTCACACAGGAGCAACAGTCAACAGAATGGATGCCCCGACATTCCACGTGTTACAGAGAAAACAGAAGCTGCAACTGAACAAGCCGATACCTAAAATCTTCTCTATGGATCAGCTACCCCTATGCCAGTCCTAGGAATCATCCAGGTTACTCTCAAATCACCCCATGTGTCCTCATGTCAGACTGAGTTCCATGTTGTAGACTCAAGCAAGGGAAATCTGCTAAGTTTCAAAACTGTCAGCGAATTGAAGCTGATCACAATCAACACCGTCAGAGGACAGAACTCCCTGATGAAAGAAGACATCCTGACCTGAAGACTGGAATAAGACTATCTAACTGCAGAGTTAGAATGGTGTTGAATCTATCACCAGCGCACTGGTGTTTAGAGTAGTAGGACCTGGGTTTGTGCTGTAATTCTTTGCATACAATCAGCCTATCTTGGCTATACGATCATTTGACTGGTATTGAGGGAAGGCCAAGCATTTGCTTAGAAAGCAAATGAGCCACCTTGGGCATCTCTCTTAGTAATCCACTCAAAAATGGTACTGGATTGGTGAAAGCTTAAGGGCAAGCTACTTCCTTGGCTTCACAATAGAAGAAGAGTGAATCAAATAATGATGGGAGGAACAAATGAAAAATAGGGACACACAAAGAAGTATCAATGTAAAAGAATTTCATGAATAATATTTATAAGTACTATCATTTAAAATCTAGTAGTTGAAAGAGATTTCTTAATGGGATTGGGCTCAGTATATCTGTGATGCAAACCTACATAGACATGTTGCCCATTTGGTGGACATCAGCTTCTTTTGAGGAATGAACATAGCATCGCAAAAGGGAAGATATCCTCCTTCTGCTGTTTAGAAAGAATGAACATACAGTCTTCCTATCTCACTTAAATTTCATACCATAATTCCTCCATGCATATATTCCAATCATTGTGTTGTTGAAAATTCTATTCCCGCAAAACCCATCCGCAAGTCCTGCCATAATCCTACCCCATCGCTGACTCATTGGCTGACACAGTGGAGTCAATAATCAGTCAGATCATGTAAGGTTATAAACACCTCAAATTATAAAAAAAAAAAATCCTCAGCAACTAGCTATTGTTAATGGTATATTATCTGAGTGTTTAAGTGTATTCAGGTGGTGGGCACTGTGTATGAAGAAGGGAGTTTAGTAAGTTAGTGAATTTTAAGGGTTAATCTATCAAGACTAGTTTTTGTTTTGTTTAGATCTGGCAATTAATTGAAATTCCTGTTTCAGTTAAGAGGTAAGTTAGGTTTCTTGCAGTTTTAAACAAGGGTATACTAACACGCTGAGAGTAGCTGAAGTTAGTTAAGTAGCTAGCTTAAACTGGTTTCTGAGCTTTAGCAGAGCTCTAGGATGTAAAAGGGGTGGGGGAGTTGAATTATTGATTAAGGAGAATATCACAGCTGTACTGCGGGAGGACACCTCAGAGGGGTCATGCAGCGAGGCAATATGGGTGGAGCTCAGGAATAGGAAGGGTGCAGTCACGATGTTGGGGGTTTACTACAGGTCTCCCAACAGCCAGTGGGAGGTAGAGGAGCAGATATGTAGACAGATTTTGGAAAGATGTAAAGGTAACAGGGTTGCGGTAGTGGATGATTTTAACTTCCCCTATATTGACTGGGACTCACTTAGTGCTAGGGGCTTGGATGGGGCAGAATTTGTGAGGAGCATCCAGGAGGGCTTCTTGAAACAGTATGTAGAGAGTCCAACTAGGGATGGGGCCATTCTGGACCTGGTATTGGGAATGAGCCCGGCCAGGTGGTCGAAGTTTCAGTGGGGGAGCAGTTCGGGAGCAGTGACCATAATTCCATAAGTTTTAAGGTACTTGTGGATAAGGATAAGAGTAGTCCTCGGGTGAAGGTGCTAAATTGGGGGAAGGCTAATTATAACAATATTAGGCAGGAACTGAAGAATTGAGATTGAGGGCGGCTGTTTAAGGGTAAATCAACATCTGACATGTGGGAGTCTTTCAAACGTCAGCTGATTAGAATCCAGGACCATCGTGTTCCTGTGAGGAAGAAAGACAAGTTTGGTAAGTTTCGGGAAGCTTGGATAACGCGGGATATTGTGAGCCTAGTCAAAAAGAAAAAGGAAGCATTTGTAAGGGCTGGAAGGCTAGGAACAGACGAATCCCTTCACGAATATAAAGAAAGTAGGAAGGAACTTAAGCAAGGAGTCAGGAGGGCTAAAAGGGGTCATGAAAAGTCATTGGCAAACAGGATTAAGGAAAATCCCAAGGATTTTTATACGTATATAAAGAGCAAGAGGGTAACCAGGGAAAGGGTTGGCCCACTCTAGGACAGAGATGGGAATCTATGTGTGGAGCCAGAGGAAATGGGCGAGGTGCTAAATGAGTACTTTGCATCAGTATTCACCAAAGAGAAGGACTTGGTGGATGATGAGCCTAGGGAAGGGAGTGCAGATAGTCTCAGTCATCTCATTATCAAAAAGAAGGAGGTGTTGGGTGTCTTGCAAAGCATTAAGGTAGATAAGTCCCCAGGGCCTGATGGGATCTACCCTAGAATACAGAGGGAGGCAAGGGAGGAAATTGCTGGGGCCTTGACAGAAACCTTTGCATCCTCATTGGCTACAGGTGAGGTCCCAGAGGACTGGAGAATAGCCAACGTTGTTCCTTTGTTTAAGAAGAGTGGCAAGGATAATCCAGGAAATTATAGGCCGGTGAGCCTTACGTCAGTGGTAGGGAAACGATTAGAGAGGATTATTCGGGACAGGATTTACTCCCATTTGGAAACAAACGAACTTATTAGCGAGAGACAGCATGGTTTTGTGAAGGGGAGGTCATGTCTTACTAATTTGACTGAGTTTTTTGAGGAAGTGATGAAGATGATTGATGAAGGAAGGGCAGTGGATGTTATCTATATGGACTTCAGTAAAACCTTTGACAAGGTCCCTCATGGCAGACAGGTACAAAAGGTGAAGTCACACAAGATCAGAGGTGAGCTGGCAAGATGGATATAGAACTGGCTCGGTCATAGAAAACAGAGGGTATCAGTGGATGGGTGTTTTTCTGAATGGAGGGATGTGACTAGTGGTGTTCCGCAGGGATCAGTGCTGGGACCTTTGCTGTTTGTAGTATATATAAATGATTTGGAGGAAAATGTAGCTGGTCTGATTAGTAAGTTTGCGGACGACACAAAGGTTGGGGGAGTTGCAGATAATGATGAGGATTGTCAGAGGATACAGCAGGATATAGATCGGTTGGAGACTTGGGCGGAGAAATGGCAGATGGAGTTTAATACGGACAAATGTGAGGTAATGCATTTTGGAAGGTCTAATGCAGGTGGGAGGTATACAGTAAATGGCAGAACCCTTAGGAGTATTGACAGGCAGAGAGATCTGGGCGTACAGGTCCACAGGTCACTAAAAGTGGCAACGCAGGTGGATAAGGTAGTCAAGAAGGCATATGGCATGCTTGCCTTCATCGGTCGGGGCATAGAGTATAAAAATTGGCAAGTCATGTTGCAGCTGTACAGAACCTTAGTTAGGCCACACTTAGAATATTGCGTGCAATTCTGGTCGCCACACTACCAGAAGGACGTGGAGGCTTTGGAGAGGGTACAGAGGAGGTTTACCAGGATGTTGCCTGGTCTGGAGGACATTAGCTATGAGGAGAGGTTGGAAAAACTCGGATTGTTTTCACTGGAACGACGGAGGTGGAGGGGCGACATGATAGAGGTTTACAAAGTTATGAGCGGCATGGACAGAGTGGATATTCAGAAGCTTTTTCCCAGGGTGGAAGAGTCAGTTACTAGGGGACATAGGTTTAAGGTGTGAGGGGCAAAGTTTAGAGGGGATGTGCGAGGAAAGTTCTTTACACAGAGGGTGGTGAGTGCCTGGAACTTGCTGCCAGGGGAGGTGGTGGAAGCAGATACGATAGTGACGTTTAAGAGACATCTTGACAAATATATGAATAGGAAGGGAATAGAGGGATATGGGCCCCGGAAGTGCAGAAGGTATTAGTTTAGGCAGGCATCAAGATCGGCGCAGGCTTGGAGGGCCGAATGGCCTGTTCCTGTGCTGTACTGTTCTTTGTTCAGAGCTGACAGCATTGTTTTCAGAGTATAAATTGAGGGGACTTTCAGTGCTGCTAGTCTGCGTTGAGAGCTGATGGAGGGCACAGAGTGTGAAGAAGGGAGCTTAGTTATTGAAGGAGCTTGGTAAGGAGGGGAACTATGAATTAAGAAGAAAATAAATTTGAGTGCACAGAATTAAAGTGGGAGTTTGGTGCATGAGGGAAGGGCTCCTTTCTTTCTTTCTTTCTTTCTTTCTTCTACCTTTTTTCAGCCTCCAGTAGCTGCCTCTCTCTTCGGTATAGGGGTAGAAGTTGATTGGTGAGTAACTGGTAAGTTATTTTATTTCTCATTGTAATAAAAAGTTTTTAGAGGTCAGCTCTGCCAAGTGGAATGTACGTCCTGTGGTATGTGGGAAATCATGGGCGCACCACATGTTCTAGACGAACACATCTGCAGGAAGTGTCACTGGCTGCAGAAGTTTGTGCTCCAGGTTTCAGAACTCGAGCGGTGGATGGAGTCACTGTTGTGCCGCCACGAGGCAGAGGACTATGTGGATAGCACATTTAGGGAGGTGGCCACACCGTAGGTTAGGAACATGCAGGCAGAAAGGGAATGGGTGACCGCCAGGCAGTCTAAGAGAACCAGGCAGGCAGTGCAGGAGTCCCCTAAGTCTACCTTGCTTGCTAATCAATTTTCCATTTTGGATACTGGTGAGAGCAATGGTTCCTGGGGGAGTGCAGCCAGAGCAAAGTCCGTGGCACCACGGTGACTCAGCTGCACAGGAGGGGAGGAAGAAGAGGGGAAGAGCAATAAATGATAGGGGATTCGATATTCAGGGGATCAGGCAGGCATTTCTGCGATAATAAACGTGACTCCAGGATGGTGTGTTGCCGCCCTGGTGCCAGGGTCAAGGATGTCCCGGAGCAGCTGCAGGACATCCTTCTGGGGGAGAGTGAACAGCCAGAGGTCGTGGTCCACATTGGCACCATTGACATAGGTAGGAAGAGGGATGCGGTCCTGAAAGCAGATTTAGGGAGTTGGGAAGGAACTTCAAAAGCAGGGCCTCCAAAGCAATAATCTCAGGATTACTCCCAGTGCCACATGCCAGTGAGCATAGGAATAGGAGGATTGATCAATTGAACACGTGGCTGGAGAATTGGTGCAGGAGGGAGGGCATCAGATTTCTGAGGCATTGGGACCAGTTCTGGGGCAGGTGGGACCTGTACAAGATGGACGGGCTACACCTTAACAGGACTGGAACTAATCCTCACAGGGGGATTTGCTAGTGCTGTTGGGGAGGGTTTAAATTAGCTTGTTGGGGGATGGGAACCTGAGAGGTAGCTCAAATTGGAAGGAAATAAAGCTGGTAACAGGAGGTAGAAAAGTAGCAAGTGACATTAGAAGGCAGGAGAAACAAAGGAGAGCATCAACTAGGCTTAGAATGCAGAATGTCAAGAAGACAAGGTTAAGGGCACTCTACCTGAATGCACGCAGCATTCACAACAAGGTTGTGGATTAAAGGCCTTAAGGATTAAGGACTTAAAGGCCCAAATAGAAGTAAATTAGTATGATCTAATTGCCAAAACAGAAATGTGGCTCCAGGGTGACCAAGATTGGGAACTGAATATTCAAGGATATTCGGCATTTCGGAAGAACAGGCAAAAAGGAAAGGGAGGTGGTGTTGCGCTGATAATAAGGGATGGGATCAGTACATTAGTAAGGGAGGATCTCAGATCTGAAGAATAAAATATGGATTCTGTTTGGGTGGAGCTAAGACACAGCAAGGGGCAGCAAACATTGATAGGAATTGTTTATAGGCCACCAAACAGTAGTGGTAGTGTGGGGCATGGTATTAATCAGGGGATTAGAGAAGCATGGAGCATGGGTAATACAGTAATCATGGGTAACTTCAATCTGCATATCGACTGGGTAAATCTAATGAACATTAATGCTGTGGAGGACGAGTTTCTGGAGTGTGTTAGGGATGATTTTCTGGAGCAGTATCTTGAGGAACCGATCTAGTTTTATGTAATAAGAAAGGGCTAATTAATAATCTTGTTGTAAAAAACCTTTAGGCATGAGTGACCACAATATGATAAAATTTTACATTATGTTTGAAAGTGAGTTAGTTCAATCTGAAGCTAGGGTGTTAAATTTGAACAAAGAAAATTATGAAGGTATGAGGGGCAAATTGGCTGAGGTGGATTGGGAAAATACATTAAAAGATATGAGAGTACATAGACAATGGATAGTCTTTAAAGAAATATTACATAGTTTACAGCAACTATACATTCCTTCAAGGCACAAAAACCCCAAAAGTAAAGGCAGTCAACCACGGATAACAAAGGAAGTTAAGGATTGTATAAGATTAAAAGGAAAGGCCGATAAAGTTGCCAGAAATAGTAGTAAACCTGAGGATTGGGAGGATTTTAGAATATAGCAAAGGAGGACAAAGAAACAGATAAAGAAAGGGAGAACAGAATATGAATGTAAGCTAACAAAAAATAGAAAAATGAACCGTAAAAGCTTCTATAGGTTCGTAAAAAGGAAACTTTTGGCTAGGACAAATGTGGGTCCATTACAGGCAGAGTTAGAGAATTTATAATGGGGAATAGAGAAATGGCAGAGAAGCTAAATGATTACTTCGTGTCTGTTTTCACTGAGGAAGATACAAGAAATCTCCCACAAAGGCCGGCTACCTGACCCGAACCCGACAACAGGTATCAGGTTCAGGTCTGGTTGCACTTCTGGGTCTGGCATTCGGGCTCGGGTCGGGTCGGGCTGGGTCGGACACAATCTCTCACCACCTCCAGTAAGTGGCTCCAATGTTAATGTACTTTTTGGACTTGAAAGGTAGTTTTGTTACAGTGATTTTAAGCTTGTGCAGATAAGTAACAAAGTGAAAAACGTAAGGTAGGTTAACTGATGGTCAGGTCAGGCGCGGGAAAAAATGGAAGGACTTGGACCTGGTCAGGCTTGGGGTCGGATGTGGTTCTGTCGGGCTTGGATCGAGTTTCATTTGCAGACCCGAGCCAGCCTTTAATCTCCCAGAATTAGAGATCCAAGGGATTAGGGGGAATGAGGAATTGAAGAAAATTAGTATTAGTAAGAAGGTTGTAATGGAGAAATTAATGGGGCTGAGGTTGATAAGTCCCGAAGACTTGATATTCTAATCCCAGAGTGTTGAAAGAGGTAGCTATGGAGTTAGTGGATGCATTGGTGTTCATCTTCCAAAATTCTAAAAATTCTGGAGGGGTCCTGCAGATTGTCACCCCACTATTTAAGAAGGGAGGGAGAGAAAAAAATAGGGAATTACAGACCTGTTAGCCTTACATCAGTCATTGAGAAAATGCTAGAATCTATTCTAAAGGATGTGATAAATGGACACTTGGATAATAATGATCTGATTGGGCATAGTCAATGTGGATTTATGAATGGAAAATCATGTTTGACAAACCAGTTGGAGTTTTTTGAGGATGTTACTAACAGAATTGATAAAGGGGAGTCAGTGGACGTGGTATACTTGGATTTTCAAAAGGCCGTTGATAAAGTTCCCCACAGGAGGTTGGTTAGCAAAATTAAAGCACATGGGATAGGAGGTAATATACTGGCATAGATTAAGGATTGGTTAACAGGCAGAAAACAGAGAGTAGGAATAAATGGGTCATTCTCATGTTGGCAAGCTGTGACTAGTGGGGTACCGCAGGGATCAGTGCTTGGGCCCCAGTGTTCACAATATATATCAATGATTTGGATGTGGGGACCAAATGTAGTATTTCCAAGTTCACGGATGAAACAAAACTAGGTGGGAATATGTGTCATAAGGAAGTTGCAAATTGGCTTCAAGGGGATTTGGAAAGACTTAGTGAGTGGGCAAGAATGTGCCAGATGGAATATAATGTGAAAAAATGTGAGGTTATCCACTTTGGTAGGAGGAATAGATGTGCAGAGTATTTCTTAAATGGTAAGAGATTAGAAAGTATAGATGTACAAAGGGACCTGGGTGTCTTTGTCAATAAGTCACTGAAAGCTAACATACAGGTGCAGCAAGCAATCAGGAAGGCTAATGGTATGTTAGCCTTTATTGCAAGAGGATTTGAGTACAGGAGTAATGAAGTCTTGCTTTAATTATATAGAACTTTGGTTAGACTGCATCTGGAGTAGTTTGTGCAGTTTTGATCCCCTTACCTTAGGAAGGATATTATTGCCATAGAGGGAGTGCAACAAAGGTTCACCAGACCTGTTCCCAGGATGGCGGGACTGTCCTACGAAGAGAGATTGGGGAAACTGGGCCTGTATTCTCTAGAGTTTCGAAGAATGAGAGGTGAGCTCATTGAAACCTACAAAATACTTAAAGGGATAGACAGGGTAGATGCAGCTAAGATATTTACTCTGGTTGGGAGTCTAGAACCAGGGACACAATTTCAAAATAAGGGGGAAGCCACTTAGGACAGAGATGAGGAGAAATTTCTTTCCTCAGAGGGTTGTGAATCTTTGGAATTCTCTACCCCAGAGGGCTGTAGGATGCTCACTCATTGAGTATGTTTAATGCAGAGACTGACAGATTTCTAAATACAAAAATGACATAATGGAATATGAGGATAGTGTGGGAAAAAGGCATTGAAGTGGATGATCAGTCATGATCGTATTGAATGGCAGAACAGGCTCAATGGGCTGAATGGCCTACTCCTGCTCCTATGTTCCTAACTGGCGATTCACTTTTACTTCTATATATAGGAGTAGAGGGAAACTTTGGTGGTTGGTTTTGGAGGTGCATATTTATAATGTGTATCTGTGTAAATAAAAGCTTCTAAGTGTGTAAAGATTAGGCTCCAGTTCAATCTTCACTGCCTGGCTATCCAGATTAAAACAGCAATATTATATTAATATTATTGACTTCTGTGTATGCTACATTCCAGAATTTAGATCTGATAAACCAATGCAGTGCAATCTGTGTGACTAATTAAACAGGATTTGGAGTGGTGCCTTCACACCAATTACATTCTGCTGCTGTCAACAAAGATAACCACAGGGCTTGCCTTGTATACTTCCTCCTCTTGAAGTGGTTGTCTTCAAAAGAAATGTAAGAGGTAATTTTCAAATTAAAGCTCGAGTGTAAAACTAATTTCACCAGAATGGAAATTCGGACAGTTTCTTCAGTGGGTGTTTGACCTACAGCATCAGTTTGGTGCTCAGCAGAAGGTTGAAAATTACCCTTTTGTATCCATATTAAACTCCATGGGCACCAGAGCAGATCCCATCCCTCAATGTGTCACAAAACTCTTTATAATTCACACACAGATAATAGAGAAGCCTTCGGTGCTGTACTGTGGTTCATTAATTATTGTTAAAGATCTGAGAAAATTACCAACAAGATCATTGTTTTTGTTTAGATTCAAGTAGTTGGCATCTTTATACAATACAAAGACTTAGAATTCCATTCAGCCATTCAGTCTAATTTTTCCTTTATCACATTTGCCTTGCAGTATGAGGTTCAATAATTCATTTTAGATCATACAACTTAAAATTTGAAACCCAAATAAAATTAGAAAGTAATTTTCAACAGGAATAGAGCCCAAATATTACCTTATATTGCATACATACATTGAGCTACTGAAGTCAATTTTTAATGAAACACTTTTTAAATGCTGAGAAAATTCAAACACTTTAAGGCTGAGGGTTATTCATTCCACATCAAAAATATTGAAAAGAGAAAAGAAAAATTACAAATTATTATTGGTAATAGAGCATACATCAATGAATTTCCAGAACTAATGGAAGCAAATGGATCCAAATATGCTCCTGAGATAGCCCTGGTTTTCAGTTAGGGTAAATTAATACATGGGAAGACTTTTTTTTTGAAGCAAGAGTTAGTTTTCTTACCTTTACTTCCCTTGAAGGTTTTAACTCCTTCTGGGGTCCTTGAATTCAATCCCCTCCATGCCTTGTCCAAAGGGCCATTTTTTCAAATTGTGAGCCTAGACAATGAGTGCTGTCAGAATATTCAACGTGGAGAAATCATAGTGAAACATAAGCATGTTGTCACCCAACATCTGCGCACACATGCCTTCCAATGGGTCACTGGACAACATTGAGGGGCAAGGACGCCATTCTGATGAAAGGTCACAGACCTGAAACATTAACTCTGTTTCTCTCTCCACAGATGCTGCCAGACCTGCCGTGTATCTCCAGCATTTTCTGCTTTTGTTTCAGATCTCCAGCATTCCCAGTATTTTGCTTTTGAATGAGGAGCAAGGATCTCGATTTCCCCTTCACCAACCCAGGACATTGAAGCCAAGACCTGATACCAATTATAAATCTCTACTCTCACTGAACTGAAATCAGCTAATTTAACATAGACCAGGGAGTGAATTTCCTCAGGCCTTGTCCCACTCCACTGCTATAACTTAGGCGGAAGTTTAACTGAAACCCATTTATGCATATTAAAGAGTTTCCCACAAAGTTTAAGGAGGAGGAGAGGGGAAACCCTGTGGAATTTCAGCCCCCATGTGTCACATCTCAGACCTTCTGATCTCCCTGGCTCATTAACAAACTATATTTACTATATTACAACAGTGACTACACTTCAAAAATACTTAATTGGCTGTAAAGTGCTTTGATTTAGATTAGATTAGATTAGAGATACAGCACTGAAACAGGCCCTTCGGCCCACCGAGTCTGTGCCGAACATCAACCACCCATTTATACTAATCCTACACTAATCCCATATTCCTACCAAACATCCCCACCTGTCCCTATATTTCCCTACCACCTACCTATACTAGTGACAATTTATAATGGCCAATTTACCTATCAACCTGCAAGTCATTTTGGCTTGTGGGAGGAAACCGGAGAAAACCCACGCAGACACAGGGAGAACTTGCAAACTCCACACAGGCAGTACCTGGAATCGAACTCGGGTCCCTGGAGCTGTGAGGCTGCGGTGCTAACCACTGCGCCACTGTGCCGCCCTTTGGGACATCTTCAGAATCTAAAAGGCACTATAGAATTTTTTTTAACCAACTCGGCATTACGAGGAGCTACTTGTGATGAATGTAACCCGCAACACAAGTTTTTTAGCACCCAATGGCACTGGTAAAAGTAAGTAGTATGAGTCATGTGAAGAACTTTCTCATTATATGTCCATTCCTCCCAAAGGGGGAGGCCTTCTTCCTGGGAGAAAAATCAAGTCCAATTCTCCTGCTAGATTTCTGCCAACCAAGAACAACAATTGACAGCTGATGGTTAGGATTTTTTAGTGGGCAGTTGCACACAAATAGACCAAGGCCGGAATTTTACGCCACCCCAATGAGCGAAATGGTGGCGGAGGGGGTGGCGTAAAATGGAGCACGAGGCTTTCCAGACCCTCTCCCACCTCTGTCGCCCTTTACATAGGGCAGCAGGTGGCGAAGGCCCAGGCCAATCAAGGCCCTTAAGTGGCCACTTAACAGCCACTTAAGGGCCTTTGCCTGCCTCCATGCTGATTTTACACATGGCAAGCGGGTGTCCTGAAGCCGGGAAAAGCCGTGTGGGAAAACCAGGTGGCTGACGATCGTCCCGGGAAGGGTGCCCTGTTTATCGGGCACAGGGTGCCCAATGGAGGGCTGCCCCCGCTACGCCAACCACCCACAGCACCCAACACACCCCCCTTCCCCCCAACTAACCACCTTGCCTCGCTGAGGCCCGACCGATTACCCTTGTCGAGGCAACCAAAGCTTACCTTTCCTCCCGGCTCCACGTCTTCTTCTATCTTTGGCTGGGCTGGTGGCCACTGCTCCTGGTGGCCCCGCTGGGACGAAAAGCTGCTGGCGTGATGATTGGCCAGCAGCTCAATGAGGTGGGACATCCAACCTCAAGCGGGTGTAAGTCCCGTCTCGTCACAGTTAAAGCCTGGGGACCCGTAACATACAGAATGGATCCCCAGGCGAGGCAGAAGTAAGTATGCCACCAACCTTTACGTTGGAGGCTGGCTCCTGTCCGCCCACCGTAAAAGTCCGGCCCAAATATTTTACATGCAAACAGCCTAATGTTAAAAATCAACTGCAGACAAACTATAGCATTGTACTTCTCTTCCTGTTGAAGTAAATATCACCAATCTGTATGGCAAGGCTGAGCAACATCTGTACATTAAAATACAATAATAACATGACAGCTTCCCACTCTTCAGATGTTAATTATTTCTTTTAAGTTTAAAATAGGAGGGTGTAGAGTCTCCACTTTGGGTAATTCTTCCACAAAATGCTCCCAAAATTGCACACATCTTGACAAGTGTTTTTCCCCCAGTTTCTGCTCAAACTCTCTTGCATGTCACTGAATGCAAAATCTACCATAAACCTGCGTAATTGGGCAGTGTATTAAAACTGTTTTGTAAATTTTGCTTTAAAAAATATTCCTTGATATGTTTAAGGGTGGTAACTTGGTAAAGTTTGATTAATATAGCTAAAGATTAGTTTATCACAAAAAATAAGCATTTTAAATCAGACTGTCCACTGCCTGTCTGCAGATTTATTTTAAATTACTAAAAATAACTTTAAAAAAATATGCAAAACTATTTTCTAGTTAGATTGGGGGTACAGTAATGAGTTCCTTAGTAAATTAGAAAGAATCGTTCAAAACATTTCAATATGTAGTGTCCTTTCACCCAAAAGTTCCAGTTTAATTTTTGAGCCTTTTTGAAGGCCTGCAAATGAGCACAGTTTAACGGAAACTCCCAATGGTGATTAATTCACCCAGGGGATGTGGCCAGTTTTGTGGGTAGGGCCTGATTCTAACCTGATGTTTTTAAAACTCGTGCAAAAGATCACGGAATCTTGATTTGCACTGAGCGCAATTTGCATTTGAAATTTTGTGATCCATTGCAGCAGTTATGCTGATATCAGGGGGAATTATGCTGAAAGAAAGCAATGCAATCGAGCGAGAACTCCAGGCGCAGAACTTAGTTGGACCGAAAGAAAAACAGACAGCCTGTAGTTGCTCTTTAAAGAGAGTAGTTTTATGTACCAATAGTATGGATTAGATATCCTATTGTAATATTGGTACATCCGTAACATTACTGCAATGTTTGGATTTAGCATTCCCACAATTTGTTGTATGATGCCCAATGATGGACGCACACAAGGAGTTTGAAAAATAAGACTTAACTTATTTGTTTAAATATGGAGCTGATCTGTTGTTATGCACTTCCCTTGCCCATAGAGTTACTTATGCTCTTAAGTCATTTCACATGGTTTCATCAACACAGCCAGCAGATTTCAGTGCAGAAAGGGTCACTTGGCTTCAAAAGCCCTTGTCCCATCTCCTTACTATGATCCTGCTACTGTAAAAAAGGCAGGTGCTTATTTTTGGAGAAGCCTCAATTTTTCAATGTTACATCTTTTAAGTTGCGCTGTAATGCCTATTTAATATTTTTGTCATTCACTTCATTTTAAAATTCAACAAATGCGAATGTACACCACTTCCTCCTTCAGACACCACATCCCTCTCTCTGCATTCCATGCGGTTCAAGAAATCGTTTGTTCCCATTCGCTCAAGTAGTTCCTACTCGAAGAGTAGCAGTCACTTTTGCAAGAATTTTCTTTTGTCACAAATAATCTTAGCAATTGTGTTATGATTGTTTATTGAGACAATTTGTGTAGAACTGACTGGTTGAACTTTCCATAAATCATCCAAGTACTTGGAACTTTATTTTGCTGATGATAAATTCCAGAAAATGTGTCTGAATTGCAAGAAGTAATAGGCATGTTTCAGCATGTAACATAAAAGTTATTTACAAAACAGAGAACTGAAAAACAATGCTACTTGCCCCAATTTCTAGGCCACTGATGCTGTCTTCTAGATGATTGGTT